>NC_042627.1:72430356-72515084 GCF_901001135.1 Rhinatrema bivittatum | reverse complement strand
AAAATCAATTCTGGCTACGCCACTGGTCTGCCGTGCAGCGTTCAAAAAGACATAACGCAGAAGACACGGAGGGAAGGGCGTGATAGCATGCGGATGATTTTTTTTTTTTTGCAAGCTTTTGTGCAGAAGGTGGAGCACCCGAGTTGAAGTCGTGCGTGAGACTGTTCCCAAAAACGTGAAATCATGGGGGTAGTTTTCAGTAGCCCGCGTCGTTGCACTTTTGTACCTGCGAACCTTGCGGCTTATTTTCAGAGGGGGGAGTTTCCCTTTGACAGGGCCAGGCACACTGCACGTCCTGTTTCCTCGGGCGTGAAATCCCTAATGTGTGCGCGTTGTTTGCTCCCCCAGGAATACCTCTTCTTAATCCAGCTAAAAGTGCATATATTATGAAAGCCCTGATGGAGGCACAATTTTCAGTTGCCCGTCTAAATGCCCCCCCCCCCCCCCCGAAAATGTTCCTCCCCCATGTTGAGAAACGAAGGAACTTCTCATTCTCTTTCATGCAGCTTCATTAATCTTTCCACACAACTAAGTAAGAAAGTGCCGTTCAGAATACTGCAAACTCTCTCTTTTGCAACGTGTGCTTTTAACTGTCAAGTTCTTGGTAATATTTATTTTATTTACAATATATTTTTTCTTAGGGAAATCAGAGCTGCAAGTGTCTGCATGCCATGGGGTAGAATCAGGATTGACCCAGCCTGTCTTAATTTACAGGGAGTCCTCTGGGTAACTCTATGTGGGAGAGGTTACAGCTCAGTACAGCATTTGTTTTGTTTATAACTTCCACCTCCTTTAGTTGATTTCTCCTTTTGAAGGTTACTAACTGGCTTTGGGAGTTATTTTTCACATTGCAGAACTATAGTGCTAAGCAACCAGTGAAGATAACATCAGGAATGTTTGTGCTTGACCTACTTATTCAGTTCATTTTTTTTCCCTTTTAATTTTGATTGCCAAATTCTGGTGATGCTTTTTTCCCAAACTCTTAATGGTGTCTCATGCTCCACTCATTACCTTCCTGGGTGTGACACATTGCAGTAGTTTGAAAGTGACAGATTTAGGTGAAGAAAAAAAAGGACTCCTTACACAGGTGGTGGTGAAACCATCTGCATTTTAGAATGGGAAAATACAAACATTGGTCTATCTTTTCAAAAACCATATTAACATAACATGGACCATTTGGCCCATCCACTCTCCCCAGTTGCACCTGTCTACACTGCTCAAGCTAAGGATATATCCTTTGTTGTTAAAAACCTACATCTGCATGCAATGCCTTACAATTGAAACTATGACAGAACATGAAAAAAAAACCTCACTGGAAAACAAAGAAAATGATGAACAATGGAAGGGTTTTGTTGTGGAAAGCAGTTTTGATTGTAATTATATCAACTAGTATTCATAATAAGGACAGCTATCTTAACTTGTGTTGTGCTCGGCAGCCCGTGGTCCCATCCCATGGACCGCCGTTCTTACCTCCAGCCCCATGCCCATGGCAAACACCTCCGTTGTCGGGGCAGGCCCCTGAAAACCCTGTGGCAAAAACCACTGTGTCACAGAGGTCCGATGCACTAAGAGATGCTGACACTGTCTGGACTGCCCCTAGGCACATGTGCTCCTGAACTTTTATTTAAAGGGTCTGTGGCAGGAACTTCCCCGAGGCATCCTCGGATGACATCACAGCCCTTCCACTATATAAGGCTCTCCTTCCCTGCACTCTTTGCCAACTTCTTGAAGTAGTGCTTTGCTTCAGCATGTTCGTGTTCTTGGTTTCCTGTTCCTGCTCTGTGTTCCTGAGTTGTTCCTGGTTCCCGTGTTGGCAGTCTTGTCCTCTTGAGTTCTTGTCTTCTTTGTGGTCAGTCTTTGGTTCCTTGTCTTCCTTGTGGTCAGCCTTCCTCTGTGTCTTCAGTCTTCAGTGTCTTTGCTCCTGCTTGTCCTGCTCCTCTCCTCCCTTCCTTCTCTCCATCCCTCGTTGCCCTGCGGATGGATTTTCTGGTTTGACCTTGGCCTGGACTCTGACACTGATCCTGAACTCCACCTGCCACTGACCACTGCCTGGATACCGACTTGATTGATCTGCCTGCCACTGAGCTTCGCCTGTACTGTGACTCCACCTATGCTTCTCCAGGCCCTGGTCTACAATTCTTTGATCTCCTTGGATCTTCACCTCCTCTGAGGCCCGCACCTAAGTCTAGCTGAGTGCTCAACCAAAAGGGGAACTTGGGCTACTATTGGCGAAGCTCCAGTGGGGCCTCTGCTTCTGCCAGCTGCATCAGCCAACTGTGGGGACCTGCAGGGCTCCCATGCAGATTGCGCCGTCTCCACCTCAGTCCAAGGGTCCACGCCCGCAACAACTTGATTGTGGTAGTTTGATTTCAAGTCTTGCTCTGAGCTCAAGAATGAGTAAGAAGGGCCAGTAAACAGTGGAGTACTGAGGTGTTGGGGCGACAGTGGAGAGCACAGGGAAGGGTCATGCCACTGGGCATGAAGCTGTGGGAGGGTGCTGACTGGCCTGGATGTCGCCATCAATAACCAGAGCTCCTGCTGCTGTGGACATGTGCACAAGTTGAGGAAATTTGACCCCTTCCTTCTGTTTCTTGCAGGCTGCTTGGGAGGGGGAAGCAGGGCTAATGCAAGGATATTACATGCCCTTCGCAAATCTTACAGTTTGCATCTCCCCAACCCCACCCTCCCACATACAATTAAATATTATACATTTATAACAGATTTTACATGAAAAGGACATTTAAAGTGCAATCTTCTGAGTAAAAATAACACAGCAACAGGTATATTATATGTGCATAAATTGTTGTACCAACCTACAAAAAAGTAAAAAAAAATATGTGGAATCCATATGGTATTAGGCCTATTGTAATGTGTGTTGGGTATGGGTTTGGTCCTTAGAAAACCATTTGTAAACTGAATTACAATTACAATATAGTAAACCTCCCATACCAAAACAGCACTAACTACCAGAACTCAAATAGCAACAACCTAACCTATGAAAAGGCAACACTGCAAATATTACACCAGGCCTAAAACACCAATTTACCTCTTATTATGTAAATCAACCCATTAGCTTTTAACATTAGGCGTGAAGCTTTGCCAGTCAGGCAAGGACTGTCAACCTTTTTCCACATTCTGCCAGTAAGCTGAACACTTCTGGGTGAACAAAGTTGCTTTTTCACAGAGGAAAAAAAATTATGCCCAGCAGCTTCAAAGACATCGGAGAAGAGCATGGAGATTTAACGATCACCTGCAAAAAGAATCTTTCTCAGCGCACTAACAAGCTGCATGACCTGCTCAAGAACAATGCATTCTCAATCCCATGTGTTTGTAGAGACATCTCTCTCCCCATTCCCTGCAAGAGATAGCCAGCTACTGAACCAACTCAAGCAAGCGTTGGATCGAAGGAAAGGAAAAGCTCTAGCCTGTGCAAGAAATGGCTATAATGATGTGTGAGTGCTAAAGCAAGCCACAATACAGCAGCAACCAACTATTGCCCGGATCCTTTGCTTCAGGCTAAAGCCAGGAAATTAGTTGGCTTGGGTGAGAGGTAACTCCTGACTATTTTGGTAGTTAGGCATAGAAAGACATTTCTGGGTGGAACTGGCTTACTGTAGGTCCTAAATTTGCCGCTCGTTGGATTTATCTGTGTCTATATCCTCCTTCACACGCTTCCTGGTAGTCACATTAGTAGCTGTAACACCTCTAGATTCTCTCTTGGTTTCCCTCTCTCTCCATCCAATCCATCTCCTCCCTGACTCCATCTATTTTTTCTCCTTCATCCTCCCTTCGTGTATTCTCTCCTTTCTTCCTTTCCATCTTGGGTCCTTTCCCTCCTCACTCCCTCTCCAAGTCCCTACCCCCACACACCATACTTCCCCATTCCCCGTGGATCTCCTTCTTCCTGTTCCTCAGCACTCTCCTGCACCCTGTTGCCCATCCCACCACCACCACCACCTCCATGTACATTATCCCTCCGTCTGCCACCCACCACCCTGTATCATGAAAGTCTCCCTGCCTCTCCACCACCACTCCATATAGGTGTCCCCTGCCAACCCATGTACAGTCTCCCTCTCCCTCTTTATGTCCCCACTATCCCTACATGTCAAATGTATTTTCAATCTTCTCCCTCCATGTGGCTGTATCTCTAGTTCTTCTTTGAGCCCAGGAGGAGTGGTAATTAATAGCACATCAGCTTCCTCTGTTGTGCGGTTTTAGTCTTGCGGTATGAGCTGTGAGATTATGTGATTTTACAGCTCATACCACAAGACTGGTCACTTGCAGTAGAGGAAGCTAATTGCCTTTAAGCACCATTCCTCCTGGAGGTAGATCCAGCTTAGCCTAATAGGTGATGCTGGCGGTGCTAGGGAGCTCCTTGTCTCATGGCGCCTTAGGCTACTGCCTACCCTAAGGTCAGCTCTGCCACTGCCCGTAAAGCTTCATTGCTGCATTAATCTTTCCTTTGTAGCATTTAAATAAAAATAGAGTTGCTGGGTGTTTCCTGCTGCTAATTTCTAGTGAGGAAACTGTGCTGGTCTTCCCAGCTGAAACTGCTGGGATTTTTTTTTAAACAAAGCAGATCTGTACAATACTCAGGGGCTAAATGATCTGGTAGCAAAAGAAATTAAGGTTAAAAAGGAAAAATAGGTCTGTGCTGAAACAAGCTGGAGAACTGCTAAATAGTTGTGAGTGAATGCAGCAGAACAAGGCTACAACAACAGTAGACTGGAAGTTCAAACTCTGGGGCTCCTGTCAAGCAGAAGCACCGCAGGGTATGAATATATTGGTGTTTAGACCCTGGGGTGACCATAAAGCCCCACGCCAAAGAGAAAGGTCAAGCCAGTAATGGCTTTCCCTAGTCCTTTGCAGATCACAGGATTTGGTGTGAGAGAGTAACAGTGTTGGAGCCACTTGGCAATAGTGATCACAACATTATCAAATTTGACTTAATAACTGGAGGGAGTGCAAAAAAGAAATCTACTACAACAGCATTAACTTTCAAAAAGGTGACTATGATAAAATGCGAAAAATGGTTAGGAAAAAACTGAAAGGAGCTACTGCAAAGGTTAAAGAGTTTAGCTCAAGCATGGACATTGTTTAAAAATACCACCTTGGAAGCCCAGAACAATCATCTATGATACCTGAAGACTAGAAGGTTGCTAATGTAACACCAGTTTTTAAACAGGGATCAAGGGGTGATCCATGAAATATATTCCAATGAGTCTGATGTCTGTGCCAGGCAAAATGGTAGAAATTATCATAAAGAGTAAAACTGCTGAACATATAGATAAACACAGTTTAATGGGACAAAGCCAACATGGATTTAGCCAAGGGAAGACTTGCCCCCACAAATTTGCTACATTTTTTAAAGATATAAATAAACATGTGGATAAAGGTGAGCCAGTTGATATAGTGTATCTGGATTTCCAGAAAGCATTTGACAAAGTCAATGAGAGACTTCTAAGGAAATTAGAAAGTCATGGTATAAGTGGCAGTGTCCTAGTGTGGATTGCCAACTGGTTAAAAGATAGAAAAAGAGAGTAGGACTAAATAGTAAATTTTCCCAATGGAAAGAAGTGACTAGTGGAGTGCCCCAGGGATTTGTATTGGACCAATGCTTTTTAATATATTTATAAATGACCTGGAAATGGGAACAAGTGAAGTGATCAAATCTGCCGATGACACAAATTATTCAAAGTTGTCAAATCACAAGAGGATTGTGAGAAATTGCAAGAGGACATTTCAAAACTGGAAGACTGGGCATGCAAATGGTAAATGAAATTTAATGTAGACAAGTGTAAAGTGATGCACTTAAGAAAGAGTAACCCAAATTATAGCTACTAAATGCAAGTTTTCACATTAGGAGTCACCAGGAAAAGGATCTCTAGGTGTCATAGTTGAAAATACATTGAAATCTTTTGCTCGGTGTGCAGCAGAAAAGGAATGGAGAATAAAATAGAGAATACCATAATGCCTCTATCGCTCCATGGTGCAACCTAATCTTGAGTATTGTGTTCAGTTCTGGTCACAACTCAAGAAAGATTATAGCACAATTAAAAAAGGTACAGAGAAGGGCGACCAAGATGGTAAAGAGGGTGGAACGATTCCCTTATGAAGAAAGGCTAAAGAGGTTAGGACTCCAGTTTGGTGAAGAGACGGCTGAGGGGAGATATGATAGAGGTCTATAAAATAGCGAGTGGAATGGAACGAGTAAACGTTAATCAGTTGTTTTCTCTTTCAAAATCTACAAAGACCAGGGGACACACATTGAAGATAATGGGTAATACATTTAAAACTAATAAGAGAAAATATTTTTTTAGTCAATGCATAATTAAGCTATGGAATTCATTGCCAGAGGATGTGGTGAAAGCTATTAATGTAGCTGCATTTAAAAAAGGTTTCAACAAGTTCCTGGAGGAAAAGTTCATTAAGTCCATTATTAAGGTGGAGTTGTAGAAATCCCCTGCTTATTCTTGGGATAAGCAGCTTGGAATCTGTCTACCCCTTGAGATCCTGCCAGGTGCTTGTGACCTGGCTTGGCCACTGTTGGAAAACCCAATACTGGGTTTGATGGACCCTTGGTCTGACCCAGTATGGCAAGCCTTATATTCTTGGGGGGGGGGGGAGGGATGTTGCTGGGGCTGAAGGAGGGAAAGAGAGAAGATGGCATACTGCTGCTGGGAGGGGGAGAGATCAGTGAGTACTGCTGGGGGGGCGAGAGAGAGGGAAATCTGGATGCTGCTGGGGCTGGGCAGAGAGAGAAAGAGAGGGAGATGCTGGGTATAAGGTGAGTTGGGAGAAAGAGAGAGAGTGGGATATGCTATTCCAGAGCAGGTGCTGCCATGAAGCATTTAAAAAGGGATAGATGTGGCAGGCAGAAAGAAACACACAATACGGACAGCTAGAAGAGGAAAATCTTTCATTCAGCAAATCAGATATCTTAGGAAAACTGCTGCAAGTTACCAAGCAAAGTGAAGCAGAAGCACATTTCTCCGATTTTTATGCAGGGATACTTGTTTCAGCATTAGCTTTCCATACTTGGAGGAAGCTTACACAAAAATTACTAACAGATTTGTCCTTTTCCAGGATTACCTTCCAATTTGATTTTGTGGGATAACAAATCACCAAATCCCCCAGAGCCTGATGAATAATAGCTACTTCGATTTCATACAGATTAGTACCATCAGCAGGATCTACCAGGGGCGTCGGCCAGAAAGAACATTGCTTATGTGTTGCACTTTCTTTGCAAGATTAGTTACAATAGATCAATGATCATACTGTTCAAATGTTAAGTGAGATCTGGAAACCTCACCAGCTGCTTACCTATAATACAATTAGCAGTAATACTTTTCACCTTAATGTTCATAAAGAGATAATTCCTCATAATTTTAGTGATCTTATTGATATTATAGGACCCACCTCTCATCAAACTTTCCCCCACTTTTCAGCCGAATCATGCTATTAGGAGTGGTTCCCATTCCTATCTCCCTTTCTCCCTTCTTTGAGCTTTTTTCCTTTCTAAACAACACCTGTCTCTCTATGCACGCACACATCAACAGAGAGCAATGCCAAAAACCACCACAATACCAATTCACCACATTCACAATGCCCCACAGCATATATGAACAATCCCACAATCACCTTCACTTTTTCTCTTACTGCAAGCACAGCTGGCGAGTCGTGGGCCTCCTCAAGCACGAGTATGCAGGTGCTGACTCTATAGACACTGGCTCTCATGGCACATCTCTGCTCCATCTCCTGTTAACATGGGAAATAAAACAGAGGAAAGATAGATAGTGCAGAGGCTATCTCCTAATGAGGTAGCATTAGACCAGCCAACAAGGGCAACGTGAAATAAAATGGCCTGGACCATAGACTACACCAGTCGCCCAGAGCTTACGGAAGAAAGAGCCATTACTTTTTTTTTTTCAATAGTCAGCGAAACACAGAATCAGATCCCCGAAAATATGAGAGCCCTTTCGTTCACATGCTGATAAGCAGCATTATCCAGGCATTACCCAGATTTATAAAAGTGCTGTACACAGCTATACAGGAACAAGACAAACAAGGTAGTCATGCGATTCCCTGTTCACCTTCACTGGACGTCCCCCATATCTGTTTAATCTGAGATCTCCTATAGCACTGTGCCTAGGCTTCCTCAGTAAAATACTTGCATCTTAACTACTTCAGGGGAAACTTGCCCAATTAGTCCTAGCGGAAAAACTGTAGGAGACTGTTATCCAGAGCAATGGTACCCTGATTCCTAGATAATCAAGGAAAACCCAAATAAATATTAAATAAAGCCAAACTAAACAAGTTTCTTTCATCTGCCAGTAAGCAGTGGGTTTCCTTACATGGGGATAGGGGAGTACTTTCCACAAATAGAGGAAGGACAAGCCCCTTTTATTCACCGTGCAGGGATGCCGCATTGACCCCCTCTTCTCTCAGCATCTGGGGAGCCAAAATGTTGTGGGCTGAGAGAATCGCTTCATACTGACAGCTAGCAGAAGAAAATCTTTTTATTCAGTAAATCCGATAAGATATCTTAGGAGAACTGCTGCAAGGCAAAGTAGGAGCAAACCTTTCAGATTTGTACAGTTGCAAGTGGGTTATATAGGTCACCACCTCTAAAACACACACCAGTGAGGTAGATACTGGGTTAACATAACATTTTCTCTGCTGGGTTATGCTGATTTCTTATCTGTGATATGCCAAATACTGTCTTCTTGTAAGATGAGTCTGGTACTGGATGGCACACATGTTCTGACCTTTGACCCAGCTCTGCATTCCTGAGTATGTACAATACCTGCAGCTCCAGAAGGTTATTTCTTTATTTCAGTGTTAGTGCTTTCTATGCAAATACTCTGCTTCTTCACTGCCATGTATTAACACATACCTATATTCACAAAAGCCCCTCAGAGCACCCTCACAGGGGGATATCTCGCCAGGGTGGGCAGGTCATGAGGGGACGGGGCACTGGAAAAAAGCAGGAGATGTTGGACAGAGGGCAAAGGGAGAGAGGAGGTTCTGGGGTGGGAGAGAGACAGAGGACGCTGCTGCTATGGGGGAGGGGGAGAAAGAGATGGGGGAGATGGATGCTGCTACCGCTGGGCTTGGAAAGAGAGAGGAGGCACCCTGGGCAGAAGGCTGCCAGAACGGGGGGTGGGCGATGTTGGGAGGGAGCGCCATGCCAGCCCTGCTGCTGAAGGAGGGTACTCTGAAGGCACACAGCAGCCTCATTCTTCCCTTTGGAAAGTCGCTTAAAACAGAGCTATGTCTTCATGCACGCTTACCAGAACTGACTCAAAACTGTCCCATCTGGATAGAAAGCGGTAAGGTCCCCCCTATCTGCTGCTGCGCAGAATGATGTGAACAGATGCATCTTGGATGATGCTGTCCTTCTAACTCTTTGGGCAGCGGGTAACCTCGGATTGTTTGACACTAATACCAGATGGGGGAAGAATAAGAAGTAGAATAAGAGAGAATTTGTGATTCTGCACTGATAAGCACTGTTGGCAAGTGCAGTTCTAAAAGCTAAGCCAGCCATCCTTACGTGACCTTGGGCACGTCACGCCATCCTCCATTGCTTCAAGTACAAACTTGGGGCCTGATTTATTCAGGCGTCTCTGGGACAAACACGGGGTAAATGAGGCCCTTAAAGGGGAATTTTAAAAGCCCGGCACAGGCCGAACTGGAGACACGTGCCCGAGTCGGGCCGGCGCATGCCAAGCGTATTTTAAAAGCCGCCCGTGTAACGTGCATCCTGGCTGCTACGCGCACAAATGAAAAGTTCCAAAAAAAAAAAAGGGGTGGGGCATGAGCGTTCCTGGATTTCACCTTGAAATATGTGCGTAAATAACTTACACATGCAGGCGCACGCCGGAGCCCCCGCTGCGTAACTTTACTTCTGCGCTGCAGGGCGTGTAAGTCGTAAAACAAAAAAAATCTAAACAGATCGGCGGGCCTTTAAGGGTCGGGGTTAACAGGGGAAAAAGTTGGCAATTAAACTAGGGGGGGGGTTGGAAGGACTGGAAATGAACTGGGAAAATTGGTACTGGCGTGGGGGAGCGCGCCTTTTAAAATCCCCCCCACTTACACGGTAGAAGTGGCATTTGCGTGCACAGGCACGTGCCCACTTAAAATTGAGTGCACGTGTGCGTGCGGTCAAGCTGTTCTGTAACGTGGCCGCATCCCTGCACACGCGTGCACCCCTGCGCTTGTTTACAAGTTACCATCCCTGATTGTAAACCCTCTGAGCACAGGGAAATAAACACCCACAGTACTGAATGTAATCCACTTTGAAGTGCCTGGAAGGCAGAATATAAATCAGAAAAGTAATAATAATAATCTTGTCTCTAAAACTCCCCAAACAGAAGCTGAGCCCTGTTGCTTCTGCCTGCGAGCCCTCAGTATAACTTGCAGTGCTGCATTCGCTTGGGATTTTTCTGGGATGCAAGAAAGCCCTGAGGAATGTATTTAGGGAGGTGTTTCCTATGCCGATATGGTAAAGCAATCCTTAGTAAATTAAGATTTAATTAGCAGCTCATCACTGGGGAGTTAATCATGACAGGTGCCAACCTGTGGCTCAGACATAGCATTGTATGCAGCAGCAGGAGAGACTTGAGCTGGTGGTGGAGCTCGGCGGAGGAAGAGACGGCCAGCTGCCGCTACGGCCATAACCCCTTGCTGGGGCAGGACCGGGGTAAGGGCGTCAGGTTCCTTTGCCAAACCTTCAATCTTGCGCCCTCCTGCTTACGCACCTGCCTGTCAGTGGCAGCCCTGCCATTGCATCCCCCTCTCCTGCCCCGCGTGGCATTCACCTCTCACCATCTGCATCCCCCTCCCTTTGACCCTGTCCATAGTACTCAGCATCTCTCGCTGTCCCCCTGCCCAGCCTCTCTTTTTCTCTCCCCTCCCAGCATCCTCCCTTTTCACGACAACATCAGCCCAATCTCAATCCTTTTTGCAGTGCCCGGAGTCCTCTCTTTCTCTACAAGCCACTCTCACCCATCCAGCACCCTCTCTCCACAACTCCTCCCCCCCCCCCCCAATCTTCCTCTTTGCCACCACCCGGCACATCTCCTCAGCATCCATTTCCTTCCCTCGTGTGTTGCCGTGCGTTAAAAGTGTGCAGGTAGCACCCGTCACATTTTGGCACTGTAGGCGACACCTCGTTTTCCTAATGAAAGACCCGGCCTTGCTTGGAAAGAGATTTTCCTTGCCTTCTAGCCTTTCCCGCCATCTGAGGAGGCAGGATTATAAAGTGCTGGAAGAATGAAGCATGCAGAAAGCATGGCAGGTGTGCACCATACTGTAGCAGCAGAGGTGCCGGAATAATATGGGGCAGATCTTAAAACATACGCGCGTCCCGGGGCTTTGCGCGCACCGGCGGCCTATGCAACATAGGCGCGCCGGCGCACAAGTCCCCTGCGTGCGTAAATCTGGCTGGATTTACGCGCGCAGGGCTTTTAAAATTTACCTCTATGTGTTTAGAAGACATAACAGTATGTGTTAAACTTTCTCACTGTTTCATGATTCCCATCATTGTGGAGCCATTGCAAGAAAATCTGCATGTTGCCATTTTAATGATTGCCAGAAATATCTCCTAGTTTTTGGTTTGATAAATCCAATCTAGGAATTCAGAAGAGCGTATACAAAGGAAACAAACAAAAACAGGATTTTTAAAACCAGAAACTGCCCATACACATCCTTTTTTCTTTTATTCTTAAGCTGAGATGCTCTGTAGTCCTCAAACATATAACTGGAGCTCTTGCATGTACAACGTTTATAAAAGCATTACCATAAAGGAGATTGAGAATAGTCTCTCTCAAGCTGGTCCTGGAGTATCGGGTTTTCAGGATATCCACGATGAATATGCATGAGCTTCTATAGATTCTGTCTCATGCATATTCACTGTGGATATCCTGAAAGCAAGGCTTGCTAGGACCGGTTTGAGTAACACTGATTTAGATACCATACTTCATGATTTTGTCTAATTACATACAATATAATTGCTAATCATAGTTTATCACTTTTCTATGTAGATTGCACTACAAGAATTTATTTCCTATAATACATAATCATTAAGACTTGGAAATGAATCTTCTGCAAGAGAAGCTCATCTCCTCGTGACTGCTGCTTCATTTCCTTACTGCACCTCCGCCGCGTCTTCCCAAAATTAGCCAGGTGCTTCTTTCCCTAGCTAGCCTCGGAGTAGCCGCGCTCTGCGATTCTGTCAGCCATGACTTATGAGGTTACTCTCACCTAGGCTCCAGAAAAATTCCCAGCGCTGTCTAATATTTTCTTCTTGAAGCTGAGATTACACGAAAAGCAATCATTTTCATGTAAAATGAACTGCATTGCTCTAGCCGTAAGCTAATGTTCGGTCTCAGATGATAGCTCTGAGCTCACTTTGAAGAACCGCAGAGAAAGTTGTAGGCAATCATTGTATCTCGCTGCACGTATCTGGCATTCCAACAGCACAGGCTCTGTCTATGCCATCACAGGCGCTTGTCTTTGTCTTAAAAAAAAAAAAAAAGCTTTTATTTTTGTTTAATTCTTTACCATTTGGTTCATTAGGATCCTCTCTGAAAATAAAAGGAATGGTATTGCTTTGCTCCTTCCGTTCCTCCTTTGCATTCGTGTCGAGGATCTGAAACCCTGAAAAACCCTTGGTATGTTTGTAAAGCTCTCCCCCCTTCTAGGTACAACCTTAAGCTACGGGGACACTCGATACCAGGGCTCAGTCTTGTAAAACCCTGCATGGATCCTTTGATAAGAGGAAGGATTCCCTTCAGGGCCCAAGGTGTTTTAATGGCTTAGCACTAAGGAGATGCTTGACCCACGGTGTTGGGGCTCCAAAAATTAAAGGCTTTACTAAAACAGTTCAGATCAGAAAATGGCAATTGATTCAACCCTTTCAGTATTGAAAATCCAAAAGCAGGTGCTGAGATTTCACAAGGGGGTTGGTAATCCACGCTGAGACACCCTCACTCCTTCTCCTGGGGTTGAAGTTTCCCTTGATGCTGGGCTCCCTGTCTCCAGAGGACCCTCTTGCGGTAGCTGAATCTTTCTCCTGCACACCTCTCTCCTTCTCCTGTTTGCACTCCTTGCTCGGATCAGCGGAGGGGCAGCCCACTCCTTTCTCTGTTCTTCTCTCTATACTGCTGGTTACCAGGCATCTGACACTCATGTCCGCCGCCCCTGAGAAGATCTTTATTCAGAGAACTCAGATTAGGTTCTTCTCTCCCCCCCCCCCCCCCCCCACACACACACAGAAAAGCAAACCTTTTTATTCTCTCGGAGTGGAGGATACCCTCCACCTCACCCACTGCTGGATGCTTCAGGAACAACTGCTTATAGTGCAGTATCAGAAGCACCACCACTGGGCCTGTGCTCACTAAAGGATGCTGGAGGTACTGGGAATGGAAGGCAGGTTTTCCCCAGTGATGTAGTGAGGGGACCAATGCATTTCTGCACCTC
Organism: Rhinatrema bivittatum; assembly: GCF_901001135.1. Classification (NCBI taxonomy): domain Eukaryota; kingdom Metazoa; phylum Chordata; class Amphibia; order Gymnophiona; family Rhinatrematidae; genus Rhinatrema; species Rhinatrema bivittatum. The sequence goes on along the minus strand of NC_042627.1, from coordinate 72,501,602 downwards.
CTCCATGCCCCCACCATTACCAATCTTGGGGACCCCCAACCAATTGCCGAGCTCAAAACGTTTAGTCACCCCTACTCTAGCTCACTCACACTGATGCTGTAGCCTCCCGCCAATTTCTTCTATCTGTACCGACAAGACAGTGATCAATTTTAGATCTAATTCTCAGTGGATGACAGGATTTGGTGAGAGAGGTAACGGTGGTGGTGGTGCCGCTTGGCAATAGTGATCATAATATGATCAAATTTGAATTAATGACTGGAAGGGGGACAGTAAGCAACTCCACGGCTCTCGTGCTAAACTTTCAAAAGGGAAACTTTGATAAAATGAGAAAAATTGTAAAAAAAAACTGAAAGGAGCAGTTACAAAGGTAAAAAGTGTGCAAGAGGCGTGGTCATTGTTAAAAAATACCATCCTAGAAGCACAGTCCAGATGTATTCCACACATTAAGAAAGGTGGAAAGAAGGCAAAATGATTACTGGCATGGTTAAAAGGGGAGGTGAAAGAGGCTATTTTAGCCAAAAGATCTTCATTCAAAAATTGGAAGAAGGATCCAACAGAAGAAAATAGGATAAAGCATAAACATTGGCAAGTTAAATGTAAGACATTGATAAGACAGGCTAAGAGAGAATTTGAAAAGAAGTTGGGCATAGAAGCAAAATCTCACAGTAAAAACTTTTTAAAATATATCCGAAGCAGAAAGCCTGTGAGGTTATTTACTTTTTCGGATAGTAGAAGGACTAGGGGGCACTCCATGAAGTTAGCATGGGGCACATTTAAAACTAATCGGAGAAAGTTCTTCTTTACTCAACGCACAATTAAACTCTGGAATTTGTTGCCAGAGGATGTGGTTAGTGCAGTTAGTATAGCTGTGTTTAAAGAAGGATTGGATAAGTTCTTGGAGGAGAAGGCCATTACCTGCTATTTAGTTCACTTAGGGCCGGATTTTAAATGCCCTGCGCGCTGGCGCACCTATTTTGCATAGGCCACTGGCGCGCACAGCCCCGGGATGCACGTAAGTCCCGGGGCTTCGTAAAAGGGGCGGGGAGGGGGCGTGTCCGGGGACAGGACCGGGGTCAGGGGGCGGTTCGGGGCGGGACCGGGGGCGTGACATCGGCCCGGGGGTGTGGGCGAGGCCTCCGGACCAGCCCCCGGGTCGGGTGATGGAGCGCCAGCAGCCCACTGGCGTGCGCAGATTTACGCCTGCTTTCAGCGTGTTCAGAAAACGTGTGCCCAGTTTGGAGATACGTTTTTTACACGCTGATATTGCATCGGCCCGAAAGAGAGGTGTCAGCTCTGCACTAATTGCTGGACAGGGTCACCTCCATGTCTGCGCTGTAATCTTCCCACAAAGAAAGTGACCGCATCCTTATCTGCAGAGCATCCCTGCCAACAGGTGCGCGCAACCTCCACACCGACTACAGCTTAAACCTTCGCTGTCTGAGAAAAAATATTATCTGATCCAAGCATATTGTTCAGCTTGCAGCCCGTTAACCTGCATTAATGCGGCCGAGAAATGTAAAGCGAGGCCTTTAAAAAGAGGAGGTCCCCTATCACTGGATCCACCTGCTGTGACCGAGCACCCTTCTGGTCTACAGAGTGTTATGTTTCATAGATTAAAACCCTGATTCAAACCTGTGACATTATTAGGACAAATAGAAGGAGTCCTTTTTCTAATCACAATGAATTCTGATCAATAATAGTTGAGAAGTCAATAAGTTCTCAAACACTGCAGCTGTGCCACAAAATCACTGCTTACCCACATAAAAATGTCTTTGAAACGTGACTTCCCATTCTTAAACGGTAGAAAGACAGTGAACCAGATGGGATTAATTAAGCGGAGGGGCAGGCTTTGTTGAGCAAAGCTGTAAGGAATTAGTTTGCCTAATTGGTGATTTAAGTAAAAATTAAATCTTAGAACAAAGGAATCTGAAAGAATATTATTGACCTGTAACTTCGTTCTAGAGACCCGAGGCAGCACATGTATCATTTGCCCAAAAGATTTTCCAAAAGCAAACCGTTCTCAGACCTGAAGTAAATGCTCCCTTGCTATCTGATCAAAAGTTTTTTTCAGCATTTAATGAGATTGCTATAACTGTAACCTCTACCTCTTTAGCTTTATACGGAATATTACAAAAAACCCTTGAATTATCTGTGGAGTAACAACAGATAATGCAAGCCTGACTGATCATGTAGATTAAGCCTCCTACGACTTTGCTTAATCTTTCGGCAAATATCTTCAAATTCCTTCCTGGAGTCCACATTGATTAATAAACTAATAGAGGTAGGGCCTGTAATTTTGAGAAGCAGTGGGTCTCCTCCTGGCTTCTCTGATACAATAATCACGGTCCCGTCAAAGGCACCTTCAGTTTTACTCCGAGTGGGACTTGATATGGGAATCAGATTGCTATTAAAGACGATAAAATTCCACCATAAAATCTTCCAGTCTCTGTGACTTACTGTACAAGGAGTTAGAGATTTCATGGCTTTTGAAATTCTCTCTCTGTAATTGTAGAGTCCAATTTACTTTTTACCTTCAGATTTAACTGGGGCCAATCCAGCATATTAAGAAATGCATTCATATCCTCAGTATTACATATTTATGATTGACACAGATCAGAATAACACTCCATAAACTCATGGGCAATTTCATTGTCCCTTTAAATTAACTTATTGTGTGATGATTGTACAAACCTGATTTATCTCCTTATTCCTTTTTGCTTAGGGAAGGTAATTTTAGAACAGCTCACAGCAGACTTTAGCCTGAATTTTCAAAGCGGACTTATGTGAAATCAGGTTTCACATGTCCTGCTACTCCGAGTTGATTTTCAACAGGGTTTTACACACGTGAAATGCTTTAAAATCAAGTCCTTCATTATTATGCTGAGTGATTACTTTTATTACTCTCTGAATACTTTTTGCAATTAAATTGGTTTTACTGCTTGTAGTCAACCACTTATTGACTATGAATGGTATTATAAGGTGTTATAATGTGTTATAAGAGCAGCTGGGTCAGACCAAGGTCCATTGAGCCCAGCATCCTGGTCACAAGTACCCAGCAGATCCATTTCTTGTTACTCCAAGGGGTAAGTGGTGGCTTTCCAAAATTCTTTCCTGTTGATGTGTTTGTTCATTATTGGTCGCACTAGACATGTGCCTAATGCAATATTGGGATTAGCACGTCCAAAACACGTGTCCATACTGGCACGTAGCTAGAAGTGCTCAACACATGAGCATGATGTGCTGCACGAATGTCGGTAAATAAAAGTTAATAAATAAAAATAAATAAATAAACACATGCAAATGCCATGTTGATGAGGCTGCTAGTACCTCCAATGTAAAAAAAAAAAAAATGTGCAGCCAGCACACACGTTTTAACCCTCAAAAAGTAACACTAGCCCAGAGCTGGTGTTACGTTTTGAGGCACCCCAAGCCATGCTCAGAAAAGCAAAAATTACAGCTTTTCTTTGGCTCCTCCTACTTCATATTGTTGCGATACTAAGAAGGAGGGATCACAGAAAGCTGCAACATGACAGTGGCTGTGGCTGTGCACAGGTTAGGAAAATGAACGCTCAGAAAATTGAATGTCTGTTTTCCTTACCTGGATACAGCCACTTCTCCTAGGCGCTCGATGCCATGGTGTTGTAAACTTGGTGAATAGTGGACTCTTGGTTGCTCCAAGAGGTGGTACCTTCCACAGGCCAAGTCCTGTGGGGGCTTGCAGCGTTAGGCTACTCTCAGCAGTAAGTGGAGACAGAAGAACGGAAGCTTTATTGAACTGCAATGGTGCTGTCCGAGAGGCGGACAGTGCCAGTAGATCTGTGGTATTTCCAGAAGGTTCCAGACAGACTCTGGAAGTAGAAGGCTCTCACCCAAGCTGTAGATGTAGGTCTGATGGTGGTCTGCGGAGCGGAGTGACCTGTGAACCTGGTAAGGTGAAGCAGAATGAGAGTTGGGAGCGTTGATATACTCACAGGGTATAAATGGTAGCAGTGATGGTAACTTCCTCAGGATAGTTGGGTCGATAGAAAGGCCCGAGAGCCGAGGTGCAGGATACCCAGCGAGGTAGGCCCTCGAGGAGTGAGTACCTAGGATGGTCCGTAAGGGTACCTGAGAAGAGAGAAGACAAGACCCTGAGGAGCGGGTGTCCAGAAGGTTAAGCGAGGCAACCCCGGAGGGTTGATGAAAGCAGAGAGAGGCCCCCGAGGAGCGGGTACCTGAAGCTTCCAGGAATCAGCGAGACAACCCCGAAGTGTAGGAAAAAGTTCCAAGCAAACAGCTTAGAGGAGGTTAGAGTAGCTAGACCGAGATCCTTGCTAACTCGTTGAAGAATAGCAGGAAAAGGGTTTAAATATCCCTCCCTGGATGATGTCATCTGGAGGGCTGGCCCAGGCTTCCCGCCCTGGGCCCTTTAAATTCTTCTTGTGTGGCGCGCGCTAGCAGGCGTCAGGGGTAGAGCCCGAAGTCGGCGGCGGCGCTCTTGCCGTGAGTCAAGACCTGCAGCCTCCGAGCAGGCAGGAGGAGCAACGCGGTGTGCTGCGGGCGGCTCCAGCGGCCCGCAGTGGGTCGAGACATCGGCGGCAAGGGAGGTAAGTGCAGTCGGTCGCGGCATCCGTGTCCGACCGGCGTAACACATGGACGCGCTAGGACTAGCACGCCAGCTCATTTGAGTATTAAATTGAGCGCCCAAGAATGGGGATGTGCGCGCATTCAAACGTCGGAAGCGAGTTTTTTTGCACGCATGATATTGCAACGGCCCCTCTGTTTTACCACCACCTACACATTGGCCCTAGAAACCGAGACAAACGCCTCAAAGCACTGAGTCTTTCCAACAAAAATGATACGACTACAAACCTTCTCTTCAGGAAAATTACATTGGCACTTAAAATACCCACAGAGGAAATAGAAAAAGAGGAAAACCACCAAGCAAGGATTCTTGTAGTAGTAACATCCAAGCTATATGGCCATCGCTACTGGAGAAGGACTTGCCATCCATGCATCTCCAGCAAGGTTCCATGTTTCTAGGTGGTTTCTACATTTCAGCTTGTACTATTGCTAGCTTGCAAAGCATTACCTGCAGCTGCAGTCTCGCTGCTAGGAGGAGTTACTTGTGTGGAGCATTTTCCTAGTTTTCTTTTGAACTACTTTTAAAATTATTTTGTTCATCTGCAGATTCATGCCTTTATTTAACTTGGACATTTTTAACAGTTGATTCCTTGAATTCCTACTTCATTTTTTAACCATATTTTAGTAAGCTTCTATCAAACATCCCTTGTCTAGGAAGAAGCCAAAATGAATGCATGTGCCAGTTTGCTTTTAAGACAGAGATTATAGATGGTGTTAGTAATTCCAGCGTTTCATTCTCTCAGGGGCCAATCCTGTCCTCTTGTGAAAGAGCCGGGCTTTCAGTACCATTGTAACGCTGACGCTTCTGCCCCCAGTAACCACTTGCTTTGACTTTGTGCAGGTCCCGCACGTTTAACGGAATGTGCTGAATATCCAAAAGGATTATTGAGGGGGTGGAAAAAAAAACCAAGTCACAGGGCATTTGCATTTAAAGACAGTATTTTTTCAATAGCATCTTTTCCTTGAGGAAATGCACTCATTACCCTAAACAAAGCTTTGGATAATGGAAATGACATCCTGTTAAGTTTGGGGTAGCTGACCCTGAAATGTGAAAATTGCTGGAGTTACACATATTTGTGTAATCCGTCACATTTCATATCTATCTACAAAATGGCACACAAAATAATTCACAACTTCCTTGGCCTGTTTCTTGCAGTCATCATAGCTCAGATGATTGCACATGGGCATGAGACTTGAGAATGCTTTACTTTTATCACTTACAAACAATTCCGGTCATTTTGTAACAACGCGGGTGACTTGTGCAACAGCTACCCGCCTAAGTTACACCAGTATTCAAAGTGAATTTATATGCATAAATATGCATAAGAACATCCACAAAGTAATCTGTGCAAGGTTTCACCTGCTCTCTGCAGAGCATAACATGTGCGGATGTTTTCTAAAATCAAAAGCATGTACATGAATCCCAGTTCCGCCCCCTCACCCCCTGCCTCCCCGGAATGCCTAGGTCCTTTTGCATGCATAAAAATAATCAGGTCACCCACATACTGCAGAATTTGATAACAAACCCTTGATGTGCATATACCCGTGTTTTATGCGTGTAACTGACTTTAAAAGTGACCCCTTTAAAAACACAAATATTCTTTACTAAAGCCGATGATTGACTTTTTTATGTACAAGGCCCCACCCTATGGAACCAATTGCCATGGCATTTAAAAAGAGAAAATGTACTAACCAAATTTAGGAAAATGTTGAAGGCATAGTTGTTTCAACAAGCTTTTAATCTACAGCAACTGCCTATAAAATAGCAGAAAGCGGTGTGATTTTTTTTTATTGTACTGTAACGGTACAAGAGCAATATGTCTCTTGTTTATGGAGTGGTGAACAATTTGATTTTTGATGATTTTATAGCATGTATCATCTAGTATCTATTGTCTATCATGTTTTATATATTTTAACTATGTATTATTTTGATTTTAATTGTGGATATTCTCTTTGTAAGAGCCACCTAGAAATGTTAATAGGTGATATATACATTTTAAATAAATAAATGTTGTTTAGAGAGACTTTTTGGTCTGCTTTATGATATTCTGGTAATAAATACTCAGTTTACCGGTTAAGAACATTTTGATTTTTAGAAAAGGAAGACAGAGTCAGTGCAGATAATCCAACATATGGCGTTCAGCTTTGTTTATACACAGATTTCTACCGTTGTTGCAGGTATAATTGTATGAAAGCTCATGCAGGTGCAAAGTTTGTGGGAACTCTGTACCTGCAGGCAGTTTCCAAAGGGAAGGGTAGTTTTCATTTGAAAAACAGCTCCGAGGTGCACAAGCATAAAGTATCCATGGACTTTGTACCTACATGGCCTGTCTGGAAATTGCCCCTTTAATGTCTCCTCTTTATATTCAGCCAACGCTACAAAACCACAAGTACCGCTTGATCCGCAGATAATAAAGGTATAACAACAACACTTTACAGGATCAAAATATGTGTAATGAACTGGTATCATAAGGTGGTATAAACAGCCTATGTATGTGAACGCAGTGTCACCAGAGGTTTAATCATATGCCAGGCTATGTCTCACTTTCATGATTATTTTCTTTTGTCTTTGGCTTTTGCTTTTTTATGCAATTAAAATATAGAACAGTTCAAATCTGTTTTTGTTTTAAAAAAATGCACCTCGTTTTTATATTCATCAAACAGCATCCTGAGCTGACATGGACAAGCCAGAAAATGCATAGCTAGGAATGAATGGAAGCCTCAGCTGATGACTGCATTTGGAATTTATAGCTCTACTTTTACTAGAAATATTTCTGTTCCGCATATTATGAGAAAGACTTCAAAATCCCAAACACTTTCAGACTGGAATCAGAACCTGGAACTGGAAGATAATATCCCTCTGTTCCCTGACTCCCTTTGACCACTTTAACTAAACAATCCTCCTTCATTTATTGGCTTGAAAGAAGCCCCTAATTAACACGGGTAGCTGGTTAATTGCTACTGTTGTGTTTAACGACTCTCAGGCTGTCTCTGTGATGGGTAATGTGTACCGCCTGTTGATGCTGGTGTTTTCGCCAAGGGGCTGTTGTACTAAAGTGCCCTGAATTTCACACAAAAGTTGTGATTTTGCTGGGACTCATACACACACAAACCTGGTAGAAAGCGTATACACAGACGTTTTCCACAGGCAAGGCAAAAAGTGGCCCCCAAAGGCCCTTTTGCACATATTTTAGGGCCGCAAACATACTTAATGAGCTACTTTGCATGAGTTTGCATCCCAGCAGTGCATTCATTTGATTTTGCATACAATTTTGCAAGTAGAAACTTATGCTTGTGAGTTCACTACACAAGAAGTCAAAAAATAAAGCAGCATCTGCTTTGCATGCAAAAAGGGAGAATTGTGCACCTGAGCCCAGCTTAGGCACAAACGTTGTTATTTTTACTTGCAAAATCGAGTTTGTGAAATTTGCCACATTTTTGTACATTCCCCCCCCCCCCCCAAGAAACCAATGAAAATAAAGATAGTAACTTTTCAATAGGTCAATAGGTTATGTGAAAAGGGAGTAAATTCTGAACTACAATTACCCTTTAAAAGGACTTTAATCTCTTCCTGCATTTTACAAGACCCTCTGCTATAGTTTGCTTATGGACTGGAAACAGAGGAACATGTGCTTGAAGGGAAAGAGGAAACCAGCATCACATTGGTTTTATCAACTTATTTTTGAAACTTGGCACCGCAAGAGAAAACGGACCGAATGCTGGGTTGGATTTTGTGATTTTGGGGTAGAGACAAGAGAGGAGCCTGGATGGGTAAGGGGAACTCTGGAAAGAGAGAGGTGTTGGGACAGGTGAGGCTGGTGAGCAGAGAGGGAGAGAGAATTATGAGCAGGGAGCGGGTGGGGAGAGAGAGAGCGAGCGAGGATGCTGGGCACAGCGAAAGGGAGCTAGGTTGGGCTGATGCTGGTGTGCTGAGTAGGAGTTAAAGAGGGGGAGGGGGAGATGAGAGAAGCAATGCCTGATGGAGGGATAGCGAGAAGGGATGGGGGACAAAGGTAAGGGGATGCAGGACATTGCAGAGGGCGAGGCTGAGTGGGCGATGTGTGTGAGGAGGTTGCCCCAGTACCCGTGCCCCAACCCTGCTTCCATGGCAGCCCCCTCCGCATTGGACGCAGATCCTAAAGGTTTTAAAAGAAAACCATGAAGTAGAATACTTCCTTTCACTGTGCTCCAGCTGCTTTGCTTTTAAATAAACCCTTGCACACTATAAGAGAATTTCACTGGCTTTGCTATTACGTGCGTTCAGGCATGTAGATGTAACAAACAGTTTTTGATAGTGAAGAGTGATCTTTATTTTGAGATTTCTTCCAGGAAGCTGTTATGGTTTCGCAGTCACTAATGACCGTTCCGTCCCCTGATTTCCATCCATGTAAAAAACACTCTGACAGTCATGCAATCCCAGAATCCCTCCAAAGCATTATGACCTGTTCTATTTATATTCCTGAAAGAGATTCTTGTTCGTGTAAAAGCCCCTGATCAGAAGCTTGAAGCACTTTCTGTCCGTTTTAAGGTTGACAACAGTCTTGCTTTTGTTGAACCATTCTGACAATGACTTACAGATGCCAGGAGCACTGGAAAAGTTTGTCGCTGGAGAATGCTTGACCACCAGCTGCGTTCCTCTGGCACCTAAGGATTGGGGAGCGGGGAGGCGGTGGGAATAAAGAGCTCAATGAGAGGAAATCCTGTTTGAAACAACAATTGGAATTACTTGAAAAAAAAAAAATATCAGAACAAGGGGACTTAAAAATGAACAGCTGGTCATTAAAGACAAGGCTGGACGTATCTCGAGACTCTGTTCATGTCTTCCAAGTCCTGTTTGCACAGTTAGGTAGGCCTTTCTTTGGCTCAGAGGCTGGTGAGAGGGCAGAGGGTAAAGTCTAGTCAAGCAATGTTTGTAAAAGGGGGTTACCCCTGCTCCCAGAAGTGCCACTGCACTGTTACAGTGCGCCTCACTTGTGGCCACTAGGCAGCTATGGCAAAAGAAGAGGCAGGGCTGGTGCAAGAATATTTGGCACCTGCGATCATGCCCCCCCCCCCCACCCTCACCAACTCACCTGTTGGTGGCAGCTCCAACCCTTCTATAGCAGTAGTAGATCTGATTCAGAACCCCTTTATGCCAAGCGCTGGCATGATCTTGCTGCTCCCCAAATGTTGGCGCTCTAGGTGACCGCCTAATTTGCCTAATGGAAGCACCGGTCCTAGGAAGGAGATATTTGAACAGGCAGCAAGAAGGAAGATCATCATTCACATGGCACATCAGAATTTGAGCCCATTCATGAATTAGCATATGGGTTGTATAGGCCTTGCATATGTGCTGTGTTATAATCATCCTCAGTGCGAGCTTTGGGGGTGGGAGAGTGGTGAGAATTGACTCTCCATAAAAGACAATCTAATTTGTATACAGGGCTGGCTTTTGGGTAGGATGAGAAGGGCAGTCATCCAGGCTGCCATGTGACAAGGGGAATTGCCAGCTTTAGGTTACCATTAACACTCTTCCTGTGGTGTGTGTATTCACAGCAGAGCAGGGTCCTTCAAGTAGCCATGCATGCCACACCACAGGCTGTGCACACCCAGATCTAAACTTTGCCCTGTTGGGAGAGTAAGAAAAGCAGTAGAAGCCTGTGCCACTGTTTTTTTTTGGCCCTGCGAACATGTTCAGAACTTGTGGACTGGAACTTCCTGTTTGCTAATCTCATACATATAGGAGTTGCCTGCCCTCAAGGGTTCCTTCCCATCTGTGTTGGCCCTATGAGCATGTTCAAGACTTGCAAGTCGGCCCTTACTATATACTGATCTCATACTCTGTCACTAAATAGGGAGGAGGAAGGAGGAAGGGGCAGATGCAGTAGTAGCAGCTAGTGGGGTGGGGGGAGGCAGGCGGGAGATGCTATAAGGGAGGAGGCAGATGCTAGGGATGGGGTAGGGCGTTAAGAGCCTGGGGAGTGGATGCTGGGGGATGGGGGAAGTAAGAGATGGGAGTAGATACTGAGGGAGGGGGAGAATGCTAGGGATGAGAGGGGTTTAAGAGGCAAGGGGGATGATACTAAGGATAAGGGGGTTAAGAGACAGAAGAGAAGATGCTGGAAGAGGTAAGAGGCAGGGGACAGGAAGCTGGGGGAAAGGGATAATAATCAGTGGGGTGGATACTGGAGGAGGGAATAAGGAGGGGGGGCTGCTGCTAGGGGAGGAGGGATCCTGTCCCCACTAGTCACTTGTAAGGAAAGCTTGCATGCACCTCTATCCCTGCCTATTCATGCCAAGGACTAGGGGCGGGGATCAGTTTTGGGACACAGGGGGACGGGATCGCCAAATGATTTTCACCTAGGGTACCATTTGCCTTAGAGCTGGCCCTGCCAGCCTGAGAAACCCTATGGGCAAAGCAGCAGTGGCTTTACGATGAATGCGATGCTTGGCCTTCCTGCTCACAGCATATGCTAAAACCATATCCTTTGCTGACCATAGAATAACCTAGAGCAGGGGTTCTCTACCCAGCGCTCAGGACACCCCCAGTCTGGTTTCCAAAATATCCTCAATGAATATGCATGAGATTTTTTTTTCACTTTATATTTATTGAAATTTCACAATTATCAAGCATATAAACTTGTAGAAATGATTAACAATGATAAATTAATGAAAGAATACATCCCTTATTGAGCACAACTCAAATCCCATGTAATATAAGGAAAAAGGAGAGATCCAAGATGAAAGAGGAGTGGTATATATTAATATAATAAGCTACTAAGAAAAATTGGAAATAAGAGGGAACAGCTGATACTGAAAATATTCAAATGCCGATAAATAATAGATCATAATTATGCAGAATTAGCCGGAGGATGGGCATCCAAGTAAGGACGTAAATGGACTGGATCAAAATATACATGTTTAAAATACAAGGTGGATAACAACACATTGACAGGGAAATTGCAAAATACATTTTGCACCAAGTACCAAGACCTGAGAACGCATTGTAAGAAATTTTTTCCGACATTCCTGACGTGTAATTTCAGGATATATCCAGATTCGCTGACCAAAGAAAAGGGACAATCTATAGCGGAAACACATCTCTATCTTGAGAAAAAAAACCAAAGGAAATAAAGAGAGTCCCATGTCTAGAAATTGCATCCTTGAGGCCCAGACAAAATGTATTCTGTGTAGTAAAATAGGTCGAAGGAAAACCAAACATTGAAGATTCCAAAAATTGGGTCAGGTCCAAATCCGGCTCTTGAGCTTGGTCAGCCAAGTTCAAATCTAAAGACTTTGGCATTTAAGTAGGCATTGCTTCAGTAGGTATTTTCGAAACCTCGGATGTGTATTTTTTAAACATATCAATAGGAGAAATTAAATTGGATTGAGGAAAATTCAATATCCAGAGGTTTAAATAGCAAATGGAATTTTCAATATTTTCCAATTTTCTAGAATGAAAAAAATCAGATTTGACCAGCGTCTCTTGGACTTGTTGAAAAGAAATAGCTTGCTGTTCCAATGCAGAGATTTTCTGAGAATGAGAAGCCATTGTTTCAAGTACTTGTTTTTGTTACGGCCACAACGGGAGAGCCCTCGCCAGAAGCCGCCAATCCAGGGTTAGAATACCCACATAGCGGCGAGAGTTCACCCAAGTTCGCCAGCAGTGGGGGAAGAGGTGGACTCGTCAGGGCTCCGGGGCTGAAAGTGACTTCCAACTGCTCCGTGGCTCAAGATGCCAAGGACGCCACCCGGAGAAACATCAGGCGCAGGAGAAAAGAAGCCCTCAATGGTGAACTGAGAAGGGTCAGATCTAGGGGTGGCTGGGACCAGATCCCTGATCTTTGCCTTTCACTTGGTATGAGGCATGGAAGAAAAGGATTGAGGAAAATGAAGAGCTCCAAAAAAACGTGCCTCTCGTCAAACAGCCATCTTGGATCAGCCCCCAATATGCATGAGTTCGATTTGCATATTCAGTTTGCATAACCTGAAAATCAGACTGGCTGGGTGTGTCCTGAGGAATGGTTTGAGAACCTCAGAGAACCATCCTTTTTGGCTGCCTCAAGTTACTTTTTCTTACCATTATTTGTATTTGATTCAATTACAACCATTTGCCATCTTTGAGCCAATACAGGCTCAGGAGCTGCAGGGGTGCAGCCATGTTCCCGGGATGCTGCACGGTGCTGCAGGCACTTCAGACTAGAGGTGAGGGGCACTACATCCCTTTTACGCAGGACACTCTTCATACCCTTTTTCCACGTTCCCCCTCTTAAAGTGCTGCCATCATCAATGCATTTTTTTTTCTGATGGAGTGGGTCAGTCTTTAAAAATGGAGACAACAGAGATTGCAGAAATATCTTCCTTGTCTTAACTTTGACTTTCATGCCATCTTTGCTTATCCAAATACATTTTTATTTATCAGTTTCTTCTACTAACCAAGCCAACGTCACTGATGGAAGACGAGCTGTATTCCTTTCCTTTCATGCATCACTGCTACCAGTAAACATCCTGCTGTCGGCAGGCTTTGCCTGCAGCTGGTGATACAAGGAGAAAGAATATGGTTATGTTTTCCTTAGCTATATTAGCTGTGCAGAGTACCCACATTGAACAAAAGGGTTAGCTAGTAAACTAAGTGAAAGACACAGAAGAGGAAACGTATTGCTGTATACAGATTTTGTTGCCAGCTGGCTTTGCAGGAAAGTGTGTGTTTCTTTCTTGGCCTGTGATTTCAGGCTTGACAAGTACCAGGAAAATGTGTCTTCCCTTTCTGGCAATGCTTCAAGTCCCTGTAGAGTGTATGAGGGAGTCATGTTCCCCCACAGCATCTCCCTGCTAGGCTCTGCATGCCAAATGCATGATGCCGAAAAGCATGCCCCCATGTCATAGCTTCTGGAAGCAGGCCCCAAAGCCATGGCACTCCCAAGCAGATCTCAGTGCTGTGCCACCTGGAAACCACAGGGCTGGTGGTGGTAGCTTGCAGCTTATCTGTTTTTCACAGATTTTGTTGATCATGGACCATCATGTGGGCTTGGCATTCTTGGCAGGATGTTGCGGAGGTCTGCTCTTGCCTTCTGCAAGCTCTCAGCACCTGGGTCTTTCCAAGGGCTCTTCCACCCAGGTGCTGGCTTCCAGGATCTGACAGAACCCCCACAGTGCCAAGCATCAAATCCTGAAACGTAAACATTCACAGTCCTGCGAGAGGGGGCCCCAGCCACACATCTACTAGCTGCCCCAAGAATGTACGTGTATGGGGTCCATGCCTCCTCGAGAGTGCTGTAGGCCAGTGGTCCCCAACCCTGTCCTGGGGGCCTACCAGCCAGTCGAGTTTTCAGGATATCCACAATGAATATGCATGAGAGAAAATTTGCATGTTATGGAGGCAGTGCATGCAAATTTTCTCTCATGCATATTCATTGTGGATATCTTGAAAACCCGACTGGCTGGTGAACCCCTGGGACAGGGTTGGGGACCACTGCTGTAGGCCATACAGAACGGGGAAAGAGAATAAAAATGGGGGGAAATCCAGGTATGAATGAGTGAAGGCTCATGTTGGAGCAAGTTCTAGCTGAACAGGAAGCTCAAAGTAACAGGAGGAAGCTGCCAACAACAGCAGCATTAATTATTTTCTGAGTGATTTTATTGTAGCTTCCATCCTGCGCAGTGTTCCTGGGATGTCTTTAGTTTAGTGCTGGGATTGTCTCACTGTACCCTCCTCTAGTTCAAGGATTAGCCCCCTGAGAGGCGGCCTGCAGTCTGATCTGGCACACATAATGTGACGCTGCCGGAGGAAGAGCGTGGACAGCAAAGGAGCACCTGATCCTCCTGGTCCGCGCATTTGCACTTGCTTACTGTGTTGATCTGTGGTCTAAACAAACTGTAAAAAAAAAAAAAAGTGAGAGAAAATGCAAAAGAAATAAATACATTTACAGATATTTTTCCAGTGGCCCTATTTATTGGATCCTCTCAAAAGGAATGTAGCCACAGCAATAGTAATGCAAAATCCAGAAGCATGGTCCGTGTCAAGTCTGAAATAATGTGCCTGCTCTGTTCTTGGAAACCAAGAGGGGAAGTTATGTGATTTCAGTGTCCTGAACTCACATACGGGCCGATACAGTAAAACGCGCGGGAGAGCCGGCGAGCGCCCGCTCTCCCGAAGCGCGCCCAGGCCGCTCTCCTGGGCGCGCGATCAGTCAGTAAGCAAGAGCATGCAAATGAGGGCCCACGGTAAAAAGGAGGCGCTAGGGATGCTAGTGCGTCCCTAGCGCCTCCTTATTGACAGAAGCGGCGGCTGTCGGCGGGTTTGACAGCAGATGCTTAATTTTACCGGCGTCGGTTGTCGAACCCGCTGACAGCCACGGGTTCGGAAAACGGACGCCGGCAAAATTGAGCGTCCGTCTTCCAATCCGCGGGCCGATTTTTTTTTTTTTTTAAGAATTCTCTTTTTTTTTATTTTTGGGGCCTCTGACTTAATATCGCTATGATATTAAGTCGGAGGGTGTACAGAAAAGCAGTTTTTTCTGCTTTTCTGTACATTTTCCCGGTGCCGGCCGAAATTAAATTGTGCGGCTTGGCTGCACATTTTACTTTCTGAATCGTGCAGGAATAACTAATAGGCTCATCAACATGCATTTGCATGTTGCGGGCGCTATTAGTTTCGGGAGGGTTGGCCGCGTGTTTTCCACGCGCTATTACCCCTTACTGTATAAGGGGTAAAAATAGCGCGTGGAAAACGCGCGTCCAAATGGGGGCTAACGGTGCGCTGGGCCTGAGCACACTTTACTGTATCGGCCCGATAATTCCTGGAGTGTCAGAGAAGAACATTGTCATGATCCCTCTTACATGCTTCGGGTCATAGGCTGTTCATTTCAGCCTACCCATGCTGTCTGCAATGATGCTTCAGGAAACTAAAAACCTTCTGTCTTCAGCAAACTACTGCAGTAGCAAATAAGTGCCCCGCTGCTTAAGAAGCCCACCTGAACAGGAGAGCACGTGCTGTTATCATACAAGTCTTGTCACTGAACTCGTAATTAATGTGAAAATGCAAGGCATTACCGACAAAACTCCACTTTCAGTAATGACTCGCAGCATTTTGAGTGAAGGCAGAGAAAAAAAAACAAAACATTTGTTCACTCTTGTTGTCTTCCAGCTCTGAAATGGATGTTCAATGTATTTAAGTTTGCATTTACTATGATAATAAATTAAGCCATAAGTACAAAAAAAAAAATCCTCTGCATATAATTTTCAGCTTTTTGTGCTGTCAAAAAAAGTCCCCTTCTTGTTGTTACAGCTCAGTAGATAAATGCTGCACGTGATGGCTTTTTCTAATGTTGCATTTCTGGGTTTTTTTTGTCCTCGTCCTTGTAGTTTTATTGTTCGGCTTTGGGGCCCAGACGCGCGTCCTGCGCTCGCTTTCATTGGGCCGAGCGGTGCTCCGAGGGGAGCCCGGTTTCCTCCCGGTGGATAGCAACAGACACTGGTGGCTCCAGAGATGACTGGAAAAATGTGCCTGCGCAAACATTAGGCAATACTCAGTCATCAGATCATTATCTGAAGGATTTTTTTTAAACTCACTAGCAGAAATTATGCTGCTGGCTGGCTGTGGCTTTCTTATCGCTCCAGCACATCCTTTGTCCCCCTTCACGCTACCACTGTAATGCATTTTATATTCACCGCTAGTTTCTGGCAAATGTCAGCTCTTCTTCTGAACTGCTGCTCGTTTTGATCCAAGGAAGGGAGGGTTAACTCCCGAAAGCCAGTCAAGAAATGTATTATGTCAGTCCTAATAAAAAGGTTTGTTTCTTCTCTTGATCTTTAAATCTGAAAACAAAGACCAAGGATCGAATAAGATGAGACAATCTTGCCAAAACCCTGTGTTGATGTGAGTTCTTTCTTCGGATAGAGCTGCAGACAGCGGTAGAGGCTCACCTTATGAGGGCTTCACAACTGGCGGGCTTGCTTGGATTCAAAGCACAGGGCTTTGAACAAATCTTATTGAACCCTGCAGCCGCAAGTGCACGGCAGCGGCAGAATGCTTTAAAAAAAAAAAAGTGCAGAGACGCAGAGCCGTGAAGCTGAAGCACTCGCTTCGATTCCTCTGTCCTTCATGGTGTGACCTTGAGGCCGTAAGCCTCGGCGGGGGCAGATGCTGTTACCATGTGAATTATCTGCGAGAAACAATAAGCATTATTAGTATTGCAGCCAGCATGATCTCAAGTTTCAGCATTGGAAATGGCCCACAAGTCTGAAGGGTTTACCATGCTGGACTCGGACTTCGTCGCTGCAGGCGCACGATGAAAGAAAACAAAACTGCTTTTTTTCTTTTTTTTTTTTAAGCATCTGTCTCCATTTGTTCGCATTTAGGAATAAAACTGATTTCTAGAGTATCAGGAGAAGGTGCATTATTTATTTATTCTCTTTGAAGGCGGTGAGCAGGTGATTAAACGAGCTCTCTTGCATTACAGTAAGGACTCGGCGGGCTCGCTGCTCCAAAGTTCAAGGCAGTTTCCAAGAATACAAACATAATTAATACAAAAAAAAAATAAAAATTCAAAGAACACAAAATAAATACATACTTAAAAATAAGACGTAAAAGTATAAAAATCAAACCAAAACAATTAAATCAAATCTCTCAGTGAAAATAAGACTATATCATCACAGTCAAAAATAAATTCCCAAGGTGCTATTGCATCTTGATATAAATTAAACACAGTTTCAAGAGTGCTATTATGCATTTCAAATAGATACAGTAAGTCTTCAATAGTTTTCTGAAGCTCTTTGTGCATGCTCTCTGTCTGAGATGTTCTGGTAAGGTTATTCTCTTGTTACTTTCAGAGAGCACGCCATCTTCAATAATGGCACTGTGAGGAGCGTAGCTTAAAAGGGCTGTGAGTGTCGATGGAACATATTTCTTTAATAAGGCAGCAACCCATGGTGAGTCCAAATTCTTCAGAAATTTATGGATTGTCATAGCTATTGTATAGGTAATGTAGCCAATAAAATCTCTGAAGAACTGGCCTAATATGTTGCTTTTGGTCCATACCAGCTAGCAGATAAGTGGCAGTGTTTTGAGCAATCTGTAAGGGTCTCAGTGTTGAGGCAGGGACACCAAGGTATAACATATTACAGTAGTCAAAGCTTGAAAAATAGCTTGGCTTGCAAAATTATCCAAAACAACAACTCTGAGTAAAAGCCTTAGGTGTTGCAAGATTTTTATTTGGAACGTCTTAGTAACTGAATTGATCTGTGGTCTCATTGACACTTTAGAATCTAAGAGGACTCCCAGAAACCAGTGTCCCTCAAATAGAAAAGTAGATGGCTTCCTTTATCCTGTGAAGGTTCACATTCCAGGATCATTATTTCAGTTTTCTCTACATTTAGAGCCAGTTTTTTGTGACATAACCAAACTCTAATTGTCATCAGATAGAGGGAAACCATTTGAAATGTGGCTAGCCACGAAAATGAAATAGGTAGATAAAACTGGATATCATCTGTATATATCCCGTAATGCACACCTAAACAGGAAAACAGTCTTCAGATTGTGACAAGGCAGATACTGAAGAGGAGGGCCAATACCGTGGATCCTTGTGGCACCCTAGTATCAAAATTGTGCCAGGCAGATGTAGAAAAGCCAATCTGAATCTGTTGTTGCCGTTGAGAAAGGTTTGATTTAATCCATTCTAGAGCTTTCCTGGCAATCCCATGCTCCTGTAGGCGATTGAGTAATTACATTTCCTTGCTTCAGTAAACTGGAAAACCTTTCATTTTTACTGAACTGCAGAGGATCTAATTAAATAAGCTCCAATTTGGAGGAAGAAAGGCTCTTGCAGTTAGAGCACTTGCTCATGCATTATTTAACATGTTGGTCATGAGTTTAAGATTCACTTTTGCTAGTGATACTCTACATGACCTTGGGTAAGTCGCATCATGACCTGAGACTTTCCTGCTTTCTTCTCTCCAGTCTCCACCCAACTAACTCTTCATTACCCTAGTCCAGCCCCAGCCAGGTCTGCTTCCACGTTACTTCAGAACGTGCTACTGTAATTATACGATTCGTTCTCTTTGATGCCAAAGTTGCAAAATGAGCATCTTTGGATCTGAGTTGATATTGTGTTTTCATATCTAAGGATTTGTTTCATGAACACCTTAAAATACATACTGGAATCAAAGTCATAATGAACGGAGGGACAAAGCAAGCATTTGGCAGGATAATCCCTGATGATGAATGAGAAATCTACTAAGCATGAGCTCTTTGCCCTGCAAATTCCCATTTCATTGTATGCCAGTGGGAGATAAAGGTGTTTTTCTTCCTTTATCCCTAAAATGCTCCTCATTTTACCTTTCACATACTGGCAAATCTTCTAAAATTAAAACTATTCTACATGGTATTTTGGAAGGGGAAATTTTGGAAGGGGTATTTTGGAAGGGGAAATTTATCCTGGAAACTGTGTGAGTAGACAGGAAACCAAACCCTGTACAGTATGGCAGAAGAATGCAGGAAGGCAGGGAGCAACCACAGAGGATTTTTAATTGAGAAGAAATGAAGGGAAGCTGGAGATGAGGGATGTGCATTTGTTTTGTTTTATTACTTTTCATGAAAAGTAACCACATTTTTATGCATGTAAAATCATATTTATTGACTCTGTGTGTTGTGTTTGGCGGCCTACCACCCTTACCACCAGGCCGGGCCAGCCCTATCTGCCTCCTGACACCGCACCAGCTTTCGGGGACGTGGCCACCTGCCGTGCCTGCATCTAGGCTCTCATCCACTTCCTGGCGTCAGGCCCTCCTTGGAGTGCAACAAGAGGCTGTGCCCGACTACTCTCCTCTTCATGGCAGGACGCCACTAGATCCACAAGGTGTGCTCCCTTCCCTTAAGGCACATGCATGATGACTGGCCTAAATTTAAATTGAAAGGACCAGCAGCGGGAAACCTCTGGAGGCGCCCCTGATGATATCATCCAACCAACCCTACAAAGGGCTGAGACGGAGAACCCTCCAGTGCCTTGGCCATAGGTTGTCTCACCTTGAGAAGTGCTTTGCCACCGTGTTCCTGACTCTTGTTTCTGGCTCCTGTTCCTGCCATGTGTCCCTGAGCTCCTGTGTCTGTTCTCGTTCCTGTTTGGCAGTCCAGTTCCTCTTGAGTTCTTGTCTTTCTGGTCAATCTTTTTTATCTGTCTTCAGTGTCTCCTGCTCCCGTGGTTCCCGTCCTTCTCTTCTTCTTTCTCTGTTCCCTTGGTTTGGACTTCTGGCTTGACCTCAGACCAGCTCTGACTCTGCCTTGGACTGGATTTCTGGCTTGACCCTCGGACTGGACCTCGACACTACTTGATCTCCGTCTGCCTTTGACCACCACCTTCTTTCCGACTCCAATTGAATTCCACCTGCCTTTATCACTGCCTGAACTTGACTGTGTCTGCCTGCTGCCTGCCCGATTGCTGCTTGCCCCCGACTTTGCTTCTTTCTCCATGCTGTCCTAGAACATCTTCATCGCGCCGGATCATCACCTTCACAGAGGCCTGCATGTAAGACCAGCCAGTCCTGGCACCCAAAGGCTCAACCTAAGGGGAATGTGGGCTGGTATTGGTGAAGCTCCAGTTGGGCTTCTGCTCCAGCCAGCTTCGCCTGCCAACTGTGGGGATCTGCAGGGCTCCTCCCTGCAGGCTGCACCAATTCCACCTCAGTCCAAGGGTCCACACCCAGAACAGTGTGCATATGCCCGAAAAAATGCATTTTACAAGTGTAACAAAATGAAACTAAATAAATGTTAAAACGTAGCGAAAGGAGATCCCTAAGAATATCGAAATAAAACGATCAACTGTGGTGCATAGCATTGAAAAAGGAAGCTATGCTATGCTATGAAAATATGAAGTTATACCTCCTACTGTATAGCATTATGCAGAAATAGAAAGCCAACATTGTACACTATAAGGAGATAGAGCACCACACAGTAAGACGATGGCAAAAAACTGCCATTTGGCCCATCCAGTCTGCCCAATTATCCTGTCCACGGGTATTAAGGATATATCCCCGCTGCCAGCCACAGAAGCTTGGCTGCTTGTAGGATGTCACTTCTTATCCGAGTCAGGTTTTGTTGTTTTTTTTTTTCTTTTCCTTGGGTCTCCACCAATCCAGGCAGTTGAGTGTACAAGTTCCACGCCCAGTTCAACACTCATCACCCCCATTGCCATCCCACTTCCAAGCCTTGCAACCACAGCTGTCGAAATGGGGTGGGCCATATGGGCCACGGCCCGACCAACTTTGAGGAGGGCAGCATACATTTTCTCCAGTGCCCAAGTGAATCCAACACTATAATCACCCGTACAAGAGTGGGGCAGGTGTGCGAGTGGCTCTGAAGTGCTGAAAAAGTGCAA
Source organism: Rhinatrema bivittatum (assembly GCF_901001135.1). Taxonomy (NCBI): domain Eukaryota; kingdom Metazoa; phylum Chordata; class Amphibia; order Gymnophiona; family Rhinatrematidae; genus Rhinatrema; species Rhinatrema bivittatum. Next base: position 72,480,630 of record NC_042627.1, on the reverse strand, counting down.
AATGCCTAATGCATTTTGATTATCTATACTGTCTATTTTTTGTTCTTCTATTGTAGTCGTTTCTTGGTTTTAGTTAATCATTGCTAATTTAAGGTGGATTATTGCTATAGTATTTTGTTCTTAACTATGAGGTAAGTATTGTGCTTTTTGTGCATTTTGGTAGGTAGCTGGATAAACTTATCTGGCTTAACTTAAGCCCATATATTCAGCGATGCGGTCACGCCACTCAATATATCTGGGTTGTCTTAAAGTTAGCCGAATATGCCCTCACCCTGCTCGCCACTTAGCTGGCTAATTATTTAGCTGGCTACCTATCAGTTCAGCAGAGTCGGATATTCAGCTGCTGCTGCTGCTTAGCCAGGTAAGTCCTAACTCATCTAGCTAAGCAGCTCTGAATAAGTTACACAGGGCTGTTTATTGACCTAAACAGATTGTCTGTTGTCACACCTTAATGTTTTTATCTGCCTATTGTGCTCTGTGCATTGCTCAGATTGTTATCCTCACCGAGCACCACTGTGAGGAAGTTATCTATAAACTGAAATAATAAATAAGAGTGTCTGTAGGAAAATGCTTAATATAAAGGCACTATAGTCTATTTAAAATGCTTCCGAGTCCCACAAGAAAAAATGTAATGGAGCAGCTGGCAGCATTTTTGGGAAGTTCCTTTTAATGAAATAGATTTCAGTACAGAATAAGCACAGCCTGAGAAATATGCAGCTCAGGCAGGAACAGTGTCTGTCCATGACCATTGTTTAGAAACTGCAAATCATGGAGCGTCATTCGCAGAGTCTGCAGCCCTGTGCAACTCCCAGTCCCCACTCCCATCCAACTGCTCTTGACAGAAGGGACCCTGAAGGAGCAACAGGAAACCCGGCACAAACGGCCCCGGCCAGAAAGGAAGGAAAGCAGGGTGTTTCCACGGCTCTTCCCCGCATTACGTGCACAACTACTTCTCAGTGCTTTGAAAATGAGTCTGCCCTTATCACAGAGCGGGGCAGGGCGCCGAGTAGCTGGAAGGGCTCACTCTGCACCCTGGGTGAGGCTTCGGTGTGCACTGCTGGATGTCAAAGCATGGGCCATGCGCTCCTCCACGGCAGCCCCTGGCACCTTCAGAGGAGAACGCGGCCTGCGCCCGGCATGAGGCCAGTGCACGGAAATATGACGGGAGAAAAAGTCCATGAGGCGGGGGCTTCCCAAACCTGTCATGGGGACCCCACAGCCAGTCGGGTTTCAGGAGATAAATTTGCATACCCCGAGTCTCCGTGGCATGCAAATACTTCTCTCCTATCTTGAAAACCCGACTGGCTGTGGGGTGCCCGGGGCAGGCTTGGTCTGCGTAGCCTGCCCATCCATACCAGCTAATTCAGCTTTGCCATCCCTACACCCCCGCTGAGAGATCCTCTGTGTTTATCCCTTGCTTCCTTGAATTCAGGCCCTGTCCGTGCCCCCACCACCTGCACGGGGAGTGCAGGCGGGTGTGGAGCATCTGGTCCTGAAAGAAGCTGGAATCTTTATAGGCCTCCCGCCTGTTCATCAGGGCAAGAAAATCAAAAGATTTTGCAGCACATCTGAGCTTTTCACCTCTGAAGAAGGGACCTGTGCGACCCTGAAAGCAACTTTTACCTCTCTCTGCTCTTCCTATATAATACAAGTCATACCCCGTAACTACACATTTTAAAGCAGCAGGGCTAGATTTACCCCCAAAAATACCCCCCCCCCCCCATTTATTTCTGTAGTGCTGTCAAGGGACGGATAATTTATGCTGCTACAAAGATCCTGCCCCAAAGAGCTTAGGATCTCAGCCTCGGCACAGGAAGACCGAGTGACTAGGCGTTGGAACGAAGGGCGCTGGAGCGCCACCCGGAGGGCGCAGGCGTTCATCGTTCATGGGTCAAAGACAGTGTTTCCACTCGAAAAATTGTTCCAGCTCTCCAAGATGTGTGGTGGACAGGACTCAGAGACTGGAAGGCCCTGCTTTCACCGCTGCACTTCCAACTCCAGCTTTCGCCATAGCCCCTTCGGTCTTCAGTTTCATCTCACGATGAAGGGGAACCACAGATCAGGTCATTTCGAAGGTTTCTGTGCCACTTTCTTGTATTCTTTCATCCATTTGCTTTTGGGCCCAGCGGTTTCCTCCTGCTGCTCAGCGGCGGCTTCCATCGGGCAACGGTGCTGGGAGCCTTGCTGCACTATTTTATAGCCCCCTCCCAAATCACTCAGCCCGGCCATTGTGGCAACCTTCTGGAACCCTGGAAATCCGGGCCTCTAAGTCCGGCCATTAAGGGTCACTGTTCCAGGATGACCGTGACCTGCTCCCCCCCCCCCCCCCCAACAGAGGCTGTGAACGCTGCCTCCGCGGGGCTCATCATCCTGCAGTCCCTACCCCAGACTTTGGAAGATGCCCCCCTTCTGTTGCCGCCGTCTCTGCCTCCTCCCTCCGGGTCCTCGGCTTCCGTGGAAATCCTCAAAGTGCAGCGAGGGGGGGGGGGGGAGTCAGCCTGCGCTCACAGACCCTGCCCTCCCCCCTCTAGGCTTCCATGCGGAGGAGGGGAGGGGAGGGGCAGGGCCTGGAGCGCTCGGTGCGCTGCAGCTGAGCTCTGGGCGCGTGCCGCACATTATCTTGGGAGGTTTGAGGGTGAGATGTGGGCAGCCTGGCAAAGTCCGTCCCTTCCGAGGGTACCACGAGTATCCAGCATCTGCTTACACAGATGTCCCTTTACGTATGCTCCACCCTCCCAGCTAACATTTCCCAACCGATTGTGCAGAGCACTTAGCGGCCCTCGTGTGCTGGAGAAACCTGCTATTCTGGGATAACCTTTTGCTGGCCAAATAATATGAAATTATACAAAATGATTTCTGTGCCTGATCATTTCAGATCACACAGTCACTTTTTTTTTTTTTTTAATATTCCACCTATCGTGACACTTCCCCAAAAGTCAATACCTTTAAACATTTGTAGGCATAGAAGGGCCCCCATCTCTACCCATATGGACTCAGTGGCTGAATGTAGCTAAAACTGCTGTAATTGAAACATTCAGTTGGTGTGAAAGGGGCCACATTTCAGTCTGGTTTGAGTTCCAAGAATACGCTGTTTCCCTGGAGATTCACTGAAATCCATTGGATTATGCATGGTGCATCGGGAGAGGCCTTGCTGCTCTCTTGCTGATAGATTTGGCAGGGATTTGCCAGCAGTCAGGTTTGTGGAACATAAGAAAATGCCATACTGGGTCAGACCAAGGGTCCATCAAGCCCAGCATCCTGGAGACTGACTACAGGTTTTGGGAGCCTGCAGGGTTGAAATGGTTTGTGAAAGAAATGTGCACCTCTTCAGAGCCAGCTGTACCCCCAGTATTACCCACTGCTTGCTGAAACCTCCAAGGTTTTCCTCCTGATAAAAGTGATAACCCTAGGAAAGCCTGGGGGGGGGGGGGGGGGGGGATCCGACTAAGGCCGTTTCCTTTCCTTCAGGAAGAAAGCCACTTAGCAGCCACCATGGCAAAGAAATCCCTTCACAGTAACAGGCAAAGAGGAGTCGAAGCAGCCCCGATATTTCAAAGAAAGAAACTTCCCAGGGGGGGATTTCATAGCTGGGTTTCCCCCCAGTGGACACATATTCTTCCATGAATACAGTTGTGAATTTTCTCTTGATTTTAATGCCAATAAACATTTATAAGATCATACAGCACTCGAAATCCCGGAGGAGAGAAAGCCGGAGCAGCATGGAGTCCTCCCCCTCCACCACTCCCCCGTGGCTCCCGGATCAAATGATTCATCGCAACGTGGTGCCAAATCCTCTTCCGGGTTTGCAGCACCTGCTTCCTGCACTCCCGCCAAACCCCGCGCAGGACGCAGGAAAGCCGCGGGAGTCCCGGGCGATCGGGCCACGCGCCGAGTCCTTGCCAGGCAGCCCCTGCAGGCTCCTCTGTCGTCGGACAGCCTGGGGGGGGGGGACTAGCGGGCGATCCGCCGGAGTTTCCCAGCGCAGCTCAGGGACGTTAACAAAAAAAAAAAAAAGGAGCAGCAGTTGCTCGGAAATATTTTTTTTTTTTTTTGGCTTCGCTGGAAGGATCGGTTGCTTGCAGCCCCCCCCCCCCCAGCGGTGCATGGGAGCCCCTGGCTGGAAGATGCCCGCTCTGCTGCTGGCCCTGGCGCTGCTCCTCGCCCGGGAGAGCCTGGCTCTGCCTGCGGTGGCGGCGATCGGGAGCACCGGGCAGGAGGAGAGCCCCGAGCTCGCCCCGGGGGCTGCGAACGCCACGGAGGCGGCGGCGGGCGCCGACCTGCGGAACGCCACCCTGGTGACCTACATATCCGGCATCCTGCGCGACCTGCCCGCCCTCAGAAGCACCGTGATCGCGGTGTGCAGCGTCACCGCCCTCCTCATCCTCTGCCTGGTGATCCGCATCTGCAGGTACTGGGGGGGGGGGGGGGGATCAGAGCAGTCCCGCTGCAAGTCGGGGGGGGGGGGAGATCAGAGCTGTCCCGCTGCAAGTCGGGGGGGGGGGGGGGGAGATCAGAGCTGTCCCGCTGCAAGGCTGGGGGGGGGGGGAAGATCAGAGCAGTCCCGCTGCAAGTCGGGGGGGGGGGCGGAGGGGGGGGGAGGGGGAGTCAGAGCAGTCCCGCTGCAAGTCGGGGGGGGGGAGATCAGAGCTGTCCCGCTGCAAGGCTGGGGGGGGGGGAAGATCAGAGCAGTCCCGCTGCAAGGCTGGGGGGGGGGGGAAGATCAGAGCTGTCCCGCTGCAAGGCTGGGGGGGGGGGGGAAGATCAGAGCAGTCCCGCTGCAAGGCTGGGGGGGGGGGAGATCAGAGCTGTCCCGCTGCAAGGCTGGGGGGGGGGGAAGATCAGAGCAGTCCCGCTGCAAGGCTGGGGGGGGGGGAGATCAGAGCAGTCCCGCTGCAAGGCTGGGGGGGGGGGGGGAGATCAGAGCTGTCCCGCTGCAAGTCGGGGGGGGGGGAGATCAGAGCAGTCCCCCTGCAAGTCGGGGGGGGGGGAGATCAGAGCAGTCCCGCTGCAAGGCTGGGGGGGGGAGATCAGAGCTGTCCCGCTGCAAGGCTGGGGGGGGGAGATCAGAGCTGTCCCGCTGCAAGGCTGGGGGGGGGGGAGATCAGAGCTGTCCCGCTGCAAGTCGGGGGGGGGGGAGATCAGAGCAGTCCCGCTGCAAGGCTGGGGGGGGGGAGATCAGAGCTGTCCCGCTGCAAGGCTGGGGGGGGGAGATCAGAGCTGTCCCGCTGCAAGTCGGGGGGGGGGGGGAGATCAGAGCAGTCCCGCTGCAAGTCGGGGGGGGGGGGGAGATCAGAGCAGTCCCGCTGCAAGGCTGGGGGGGGGGAGATCAGAGCAGTCCCGCTGCAAGGCTGGGGGGGGGGAGATCAGAGCAGTCCCGCTGCAAGGCTGGGGGGGGGAGATCAGAGCAGTCCCGCTGCAAGGCTGGGGGGGGGGAGATCAGAGCAGTCCCGCTGCAAGGCTGGGGGGGGGAGATCAGAGCAGTCCCGCTGCAAGGCTGGGGGGGGGGAGATCAGAGCAGTCCCGCTGCAAGGCTGGGGGGGGGAGATCAGAGCAGTCGCGCTGCAAGGCTGGGGGGGGGGGGAGATCAGAGCAGTCGCGCTGCAAGGCTGGGGGGGGGGGGAGATCAGAGCAGTCCCGCTGCAAGGCTGGGGGGGGGGGGGAGATCAGAGCAGTCGCGCTGCAAGGCTGGGGGGGGGGGAGATCAGAGCAGTCCCGCTGCAAGGCTGGGGGGGGGGGGAGATCAGAGCAGTCCCGCTGCAAGGCTGGGGGGGGGGGGGAGATCAGAGCATTCCCGCTGCAAGGCTGGGGGGGGGAGATCAGAGCAGTCCCGCTGCAAGGCTGGGGGGGGGGGGGGATGACTCCGGGGCCTCGGCTGCACTGCACTGTGAAACGTCCGGGGAGGGCTAGCAAGCCTTTGCAAAGGTGGTAGCCCCAGCCTTTGCTTATAACTGCATAGCGCTACTGGGCCTAGGCAGCACTATGTCCCTGCTCCTGGAGCAAGGGAAGCCCAGACTGGGACATTCAGGAGCTGGTTAAAGCTTACAAGGGGTTAAGATTTAAAAGCAGCCACCCTTGTCCTCCCGTGTCTGCACCTGCGTTCATGAGTCCCAAACTCCTTTCCCACTGGCAGGCTAGAGCTGTGCCCTAGGAGGGGGTGGATCCAACACTCCTGAACCTCAGTCAGGCCCCCTCTTCAGCAGAGTGGACAGAGCGGTGCTGCCGCTTGCTCTAAGCCGGGCTCGTCCCTTTCCCTCTGAGCTGTAGCGTTTCTCTCTTTGGATGGGTTTTGTGGCCTGGGGGAGATCGGAAGGGTTCCCAGCTCGCTTTTCTGCAGGCAGCTGCCCCAGCCCAGTCCTAATGTGAAGCGAAGTGAATGGGCTCTGGAGCCCTTCCCAGATGCCACAGAACCGGATTGCTGTGCATTGAATGAAAGCTGTGAGTGTTGGGGGGGATGAATTTACATTCACCACTGCCACTGTTGTGTGTATAAGTAAGGACTAAAGTTTCTGTTGCTGTGTGGCACATTTAAGACTAATCGGAGAAAGTTCTTCTTCACTCAACGCACAATTAAACTCTGGAATTTGTTGCCAGAGGATGTGGTTAGTGCAGTTAGTGTAGCTGTGTTTAAAAAAGGATTGGATAAGTTCTTGGAAAAGAAGTCCATTACCTGCTATTAATTAAGTTCACCTAGAGAATAGCCACTGCTATTACTAGCAACGGTAACATGGGATAGACTTAGTTTTTCAGGTACTTGCCAGGTTCTTGTGGCCTGGATTGGCCACTGTTGGAAACAGGATGCTGGGCTTGATGGACCCTTGGTCTGACCCAGTATGGCTTGTGCTTATGTTCTTATATTCTTAATTACTAAACTCCCACCTCCCCCCAAAAAAAGAACGCAAGACTGAAAAGCACAATTATTATAAAAGTGTAGGTAACAGAGGCCCAGATACTAAAGGCAGAAAAAATTTGCCATGGCCATTTTCTGTGATAAAATTTCTAAAGCACGTTATTTGTGATAGCTTACACTTTTATTTTATACCATTTAGCATGTAGTATTTTGCTAATTGCTTCACAAATACCTATTTTTCACACACAGTTTTACACGTATTAAATTTTATTTACAGTTGAAGGATTGTGGCGAAACATTATGCAAAGCAGCTCATTAACTATGAGCAGATAAAAGCATAAGAACATGCCATACTGGGTCAGACCAAGGGTCCATCAAGCCCAGCATCCTGTTTCCACCAGTGGCCAATCCAGGCCATAAGTACCAAAAACTAACGCCAGCACAGATAGGTTCGCAAACCAGATTCCACAAAAACTTCAACTACATCTGTCTAAATGAGGTGGAAAGCTTTGTAGCAAAGCTGTGTTTGGTATTCTGCAAACATTCTTGTTTGCATAGAAGTTTTGGTAGGAAAATATCCCGTGCTGAAACCAAAATAGTGTGCCCAGTTCTTCCCCTTTCAATGCACTGGCCCTTAAAGTCTAGCTAGTTCGCTGTATTTCACTAGGTGGAAGCAGGTGTGCTGAGCAACATCTGGAGGAGCAGCACAGGTAGCAGCAGCCTTGAGTTCTAATCCTGTTTATGTGCAGCTGTCCTCTTTGGGGCTTCTGCCACCTGTTTTACTTGGTGCGTGCAGTCAGTAGTGTAAAAATGACTGGATTTGTGATAATTTAAAACCTAACTTACTGCCAAATGGATTTTTCCTTGGTTTTTTTTTTGTTTTGTTTTGTTTTTTTGTGGCACTGCCTTAAGGGCTAGGTTAATCGTGGACTTCATAAAGCAGGAACTTTTGAACAGCTGCAGAATGGAAGAAAACCTTTGCTAAATCGGGCCCTCGGTATCTTAAATATTGCAGTTTTTCTACAGGCCTTGGGATTCAGCAGTGGCTTTCAATAATATTTTACTTAATTGCCTTTTACGCTAGTTAAAGGGACTGTTGGCAAGTAACAGTGAATAGAAGCCTTGTTACAGAAAACCGTGAACTCTCTCTTTAATGGCCGCTCTGTTCTTCTTGTGACTTCTATTTATGCATTTGGGTTAAAATGTCTGAAAGCTGAAAATTCCTATACTCTTGAGCTCTATGGGGTGGTACTTCCGAGCGACCCGGATGGGTCCCGGTGTCAGAGATAGGATGCTGGGCTCGATGGACCGTTGTTCTGATCCAGTATGGCGTATAGAGGGGAGCGTGTAGATATGTCCCTTGCACGAGACCGCCGTATAACTAACATGTTTGCTTGCTTTTCCACTTACACCTGTGATTCCTCTAAAGAGGAGCCCCTATTTTAATTTGCCGAAATCTCATCTTTCTGTTACAGAAGCTTGGGTTCTGAATAATTTCCTGGTATTGATGTCTGATGACCTGTGAAATGGGTTTCCAACTTTTTTTTTTTTTTTAATAGGAGGCTTAATTCTCCTCTTTTCTTATCCCCAGTGGGGCGAGGTTAGCCCCCTTCCCCCATCCTAATATTGTACAGTGTCTGTCAACCACAAAGGGGCTGTCCTCAGCTTGGAGGTTGCATTTGATCTTAAGGCAGAGAACAGGATTGTGCCCTTTTCTTTAGCGTGTAGCAGCCACTCCTAGGGTACAAATGTCCCAGGTTCTTTTTTCTGCTCTGGGAGCTGGTCAGGCGGGGCTCGCACTGGCACCAAGGAGCCAGTGACACGTAGGCTGCTGGCGGTGGATTTCAAGAATGTCGTGCTGCAGATGGAAGGGTGCAGGATGCAGCTTTTTAAAAAATGTTGAACTGGCAGAAATGTTCCCAGGTTCCCCTTTCCTGTGAACTGGGTTTTCTAGACACCAGAATTTCAGGTCTGGGAGGGTGGAAAGTCAGCAGGGAGATCCGGTGGACACGAACTGACAGTAGAAGATTTGCTGGAGTTCATAACTGAAGCAGCAGTTAAAAAAAAAACAAAACACATTTTAATTTTATTTTTTAAAATTCCCTTTCTAAAAGGGAGAGAGTGCTTGGGCGGCAGAATATTGGCTGTTGATTTTGCATGTCCATCTCCTGGATGTGAGCAGTTGTGGAGTCTACACTGTTGGAAGGACAGTTCCTTAACTCAAGCCCTTTGACCTTTCGACCATGCCTGAAAGAGCTAATTTGGCGCAGGCCTCGTCAGTAGATGGACAGCAGATCCAAAGGGCTTGGAAGGCACCTTGGAGATCAGACACTGGCTGCTACGGCAAAATCAAACTTGGCTTGAGGAGGTGGTGTTAACCTGTGGCACTGCTGATGGGGGGGTGACAGTGCTGGGAGTCAGTGCGTCTGACTTGTTCACTTGTCTTACACGTGATCTGAGTCACACTGGAAATATTTACTAGAGATCTACACAGCCTCTTGTTACCTTTACCTTCCTGCACATGCTAATGCACTGAGAAAGGGTTGAATTAACACTGGTTTGAAGCTGGTGAGCAGTGCCTGCAGCCGTTCAGCTTTGATAATTGGCACCGCTGCTCACAAGTTTCAAGCTTGTGCTGAATTAGTGTTCACCTTGGCTCAGCAGTTCCTTCCTGCTGGGTCGGAACCGGCCTCCGCTGGACCGTGGTGCCATGAGATTTTTGCACCTGGGCATGGTTTTCCCCCTCGCAGTGACCAAGCCTTGGAGAAACCCGTGGGCATGTGCCCTGGGTGGGTTGCTTGGTACGGCCATCATGCAAGGGTGGCGATTCCTCCTCCCAGAGCTTGTGAGCGCTGCCTCTGCAGCCCCAGCTGTCCTGAGAAATAGAAGCCAACCTAGGCCTCCCATGCTGCAGCGCCCCCCGACCTTCACCTTTCTTCTGCTATCTTCCTGGTGCTAGCTTGCCACGGCAGCTGAGCACACTGCCCTCGTTCCCAGAAGTGATGTGGGCCAAGGGCCGCGGCTGTTCACAGAATGCAGCGGGCTTGCTGCAGAAGAAGTTAACTTCAAAATGCACCTTTAAAATGCGACGCCTTGCTAAAGATAGAAAATGAAAGAGTCGCATCGTGGCTTAGGTGGCGAGTGCTCCAGGAGCCCGTGGGTGGGCCTTTGCCCTTTCCTGAGGGGCTTCGGAAATCCGCATGGGGTAAGTGTCTCCTGGATCCCAAACGTAGTTGCCAGCTTCCTCCCCGAGGAGCGCACATTCCCCAGCCTGTCCTTGGGTTCCTGTAGAGCAGCGGTTCTCAACCTTTTTCCCATCGTGACACACCTGACAGGCCACGCTCACATCCGTGACACACTGCTCATCACAATTCATGGCGGAAATAAAAAAATAAAGGCCCAGTATTATTTTTATTGTTCAGAATGACACAAGGGAAAGATAAATACTCTGAACAGAAATTGCACAAACATCCCATACCAAAACAGCGCCAATTTCCAGCACTCAGACTTACAGGGCAAAACTGAAAATATTACACCAGGCCCTAAAACTCCAATACGCCTCCTATTAGGAAAACGGACCAAGCCAGGCTGCTATAGAGTCCTACACAGAAACTACACGCCAGCAGAAAACCTGACCTCAGTCACACGTTCAGATCCTCACCTAACAAAGAATAAGGAGACCATAAAGCATAAATAGAAACATGCCAAGGAAAACTGAACTGGAAACCACAACAAGCCAGAGATTCTGTCTGCAGTGTTAACAGTGGAAAAAGAGAAACATCACCAGTGTCATAAAACAAATCAAGAAATATAAAATCGATAGCAGTAAAACCAGCTGATGAAGGAAATATCCAATAATTTAAAAACTCATATCAAAAATTTCTAGAGACCAATAAAATATTTCCAAATCGCAGGCACAAAGACCCAATAATGAAAAATAATAATGATAAAAAAAAAAAAATGCTTTGCTCTGCATATCTGGGAATGTTTGATATCCAGGTGCCCTGAGATTGTTTTGAGTTAGCAGGAGGAGGGGTGGTTTGCTTGGAACTTTCTCCTCTCTCTGTCACACACAAGCGCTCTCTCTCATACTGGCTTTCAATCACGCACATATACACATGCTTTTTCTCTGTCACTTATATACGCTCTTAATCACACACTTACACACACGATGTCTTTTCACACACACACACACACAGGCTTTCAATCACACACTTACATACATGCATGCTGTGTCTTTCACTCACACACACAGACTCTCATTCACACACTTACAAATATGCGCTCTCTCATTTACACACAGGCTCTCGATCACATAGTCTCTCACCTACACGCTCTCAGTCACATACAAACACACATGCTCTTAATCATACATACACTGTGTGTGCTTCGGGACCCACTGGTGTGTCGCAACACCGGTTGAGAACCGCTGCCTTAGAGGTCGGATTATCCATGCGTTGTTTCCAAATCCATCTCACGCATGTTCATGTTCGATTGCCTGAAAACCTGACCGGCTAGGGGAGGGGAGGGGCTTAGGAAGCACTTCCCTGACCCTTCTATCTTTTTTTTTTTTGCCTTTCAAAGTTTTAGTGCGGTAATCGTGACAGTTTCCTTTGGCAAAATGTTTTCATCTTTTTTTGAGCACAGAATTTTTCTCTGAAGGTGGCAAAATAGGTTTCCCGTTACTCTTCGAGGCTGTCACCCTGGGGGGGGGGGGGCGGTGTTTCGGTGCTCTAGGGCAAGACTTCCCATAATCCAGTTTTTCAGGTAACCATTGGCTTTGTTTTTAGATCTGACGTATGTAGATATATCTGATGAATGTTCGTTATGATTAGCCTAAAAACGAGGCTTGCTTGTGCCTTTTGGAAATCACTTGCGGGACTGGCTGCCTGGATGTCCTGTGCCGTGCATCTAAATCTCTTTTCTTGTAGGGAGCTCATCTTGTGGCTTAGGTTTGAGTCTGACCCATGCTGTGGAAATCCTGTGTCGTAGCAGCATAGTGTGTGAGAAGCCCATCTCCTTTTCTGTCAGATGGTACCGGCTGCTTAAAGAGCTTTAGTAGCTCATCAGGCCCATGGTTCCCAAATTTTGTCCGTGTGGGGGAAGGGGGGAGACCCCCGGCTGGTTGAGGTTTTCGGGATGTGCATGAGAGATGCACGCATTGCCTCCAGGATATAGAAGAATGTCTCATGCACGTTCACGGTGCACATCCTTAAAACTTCCACCAGGACGGATTTGGGAACTGCTGAATTACTTCTGGGGAGCTATTTATTTATTTAACCTTTTTATATACCGAAACGTTTTCGTTAATTACTTCAAGCCGGTTTACATAATTCTTTAAAAAAAACATAAATAATTAAAACATTCTTCAACAAATTTAAATTTAGAACTAAAAATTGACAGCTAATAAACATAATCATAAAACAAAATGACACTCAGTCAGTTACAAGTTTCAATAATATTCCACTCAATAAACAATTCATCTACACCATATCTAACACATTACCATAGACTAATTCTTGGTTAAAGTATACTAGGAAGAAAAGAAACAAATTAAAATGATCCTAACATACAGTAAGTAAATAGGGCGGGAGATGATACTCTCACTTTAACCAGTTTGAATATAAGCCTGCTCGAACAACCAGGTCTTCAAAGATTTTTGGAATGTGCTTACATTTGACTCGAGTCTGACATCAAGTGGGAGAGCCAATGCCGAAACTTGGTACTAACGTTGGTTCTCAGTCCCAGCCTTGCTACAAGGGCCTTTGCTTTTGACTGAAAGGGTCTCCTGCTTAGAATGCATCATGGTTGCTGGTTTGATAAGACTTGAGCTGGCCTTCCTGTGCTCTTAAAGAAATATTATTATACGACAGCCGAAATTGCTTCCTTTCTCGATGCCGTAGAGCGCACTTAATCTCTTCAGCTTGCAACGGAGCAACCTTTGTGCCTGTACCAGGCTTTGGGGGGAGCTCCGTTGTTATTGTTGTCCCTACCCTTTCCTGAAGAAACATTTTCTAACGTTAGTCCTGTGCCCCCTCGAGTCTCGTGTCATGACCTCTCATTACTGAGCTTCCCTTTGACTGAAAAATGCTTGCCTGCTCATTATGTCTACCTTGCGAAGACACCAGGAGTGGAACGTTTTGTACGTTCTCGAGTACTTGAATGCTTCTGTCGTATTTTTTGTTCTTCCTCTTCTCTGTTCTAGGGGAGACCGAATTTAGGGCCCTCCTGCAACTCCGAGGGCTGTAAACGGAGATGGTTAACGCAGTAAGTGAATGTAGACGAACACCACCAGCTCTTCAGGGTACTTTTCGGAAACGCCATTGAATATTGCCTACCTTTACCCCGGGTAAAGGCACACCTGGGAGCTGACAATGCACGTGACTAGGCAAAGGGTGGGGGGGGGGAGGCAGCAATGTGCGGAGTTTTCCATGGGGGGGGGGGAATTACCTGCAGAAGAAAAGCGAGCGCAGATCCCCCGCGGCTGCTTTGCCCATGCCCCCAGTTCTTCCTGTAGCTCTGCTTGAGACCCCCCCCCCCCCCCCTCAGTTTCATTTTCTCTCTTAGTTGAGACCACAGATCGCGCCTTCTCTGTGACGGGGGCCTCGCTTCCTGAAGAAATTAGGTGAGCAGGCGACGAAGCTGGCTTTAACAAAAAAAAAAGATTCAAAACGTGTTGGTTTGGGAAGGCCTTCGGCATTGATGAGTAACTTGTCAGATGAAGAATGGCACTGAAGCCTAATTATGTTTTTGGTTTTTTTTTATGTTTTGTCCTATCTCCCGCCGAGGTTTTGTGTTCTTTTCTTGTACTGTTGTTGCTTCTTTGAACTTTTTTATGAATGTTTTGCTGTAACCCACTTTGGGATGGAAATCCTTTTAAATAAATAAATCCGATGACGAGGGTTGGGATGCAGACGTGTGGGGTAGTGTTGCATGTTTCAGGGGCTGGGATGAGGAGTGTGTTGGGGCGGGGCTCGGGCACCACCAGCCTTCCATTGCTAATACCCAGGGATTTGTCCACCCCCTCCCTTCTTATTTTATATCTCAGTCACTGTAACGACAATCTGTGGCCAAGAGATCCTAAATCCGGCCACTAGGGGTCACTGTTGCACAAGGACAGAGACTCTCTCCTCCTCCCCGCCCAGGGGCTGTGATCGTTGCCACTGCAACATCCAGAGCCCCTAGCCAGATGTTCCCACCGATCCAGTGCTCAGAAATCTGCGATCCTAAAAATCAGTCCAGATGAAAAAAAGCCAAAACACCAAGCTTTCGGATTCAGATTGCAATGCGATTTGCAAACTTCCAATAGTACATCGCCACCCAAAAGTGGTATATTTATTTATTTATTTAAGGTTTTTCTATACCGACATTCGTTGTTGGACATCATATCGGTTTACAGGCAACATGGAGTCAGCAACCGAGCTTTACAGTGTAACCAATAGAACAGCTCTTACAGAGTGACTATACTAACAGATTAACAGAAACAGCTAAGCAGGTTATATTTGTTTAGTGCAGCAGTAGCAGGGTTATAATGTGACAAATAGGGGTTGCTAAATAATACAACAATGTACATGTATGCTGGCTGATACCTGAAATAGGCCCTGCCGCCTCACGGTCACGTAGCAGCTGTGATTGGGCCATAGAGCAATGGAACAGAACCGTGCCAAGAATAATAAAAAAAAAAGCTCTAGATTTGCAGAAGTAGACAGGAAAGGTGACAAAACATTTCAGTTGTGTTCACAGGAGAATTAACCTTTGTTGATTAGAAGAAAGATCATATTGATGTAAAAAAAAAAACAAAAAAAACCCCGTACAGATCTGATTTTGGGGACTGATGCTGTTCTCCGTTGCAGATATCTCTTATAGGAGGCAATTGGTTGAAATACAAGGAGAATATTTTCAGTTGATTTTTGCATTCCGGTTTGCTGGCAGGAAATGTCTTTTTTTTTGGACTACGAATGGCTGAAGCACGGTGCAAGGCGAGACGAAGGGAAACTGCAGGAGGCCGATGTGTGGATTGCGGAAGCTGGCCGTAGCTGTGCTGTTTCATGCTGTGTTTTGCCATCCAATGTTTTGAAGGAATGTTTTTTTTATTTTTGTGTTGGAAACCTTGCTTTGACCCACAGTGGCTTTGACGAACTTCATAGGATGTCTGCACGCCCAGTAAAATAGCTTGGATTAGCCAGAGCTGGCCTTAATTGTAAGCAGTAGTTTGTTTATTTTCTTACAGTTAAGCTAAATAATCCAGAGCTGAAAAATCAACTGGGGAGAGAAATCCAAACAGCAGGACTCCAAACACAGGTTGGCCACGGCGAGCACAAAACCTTGGCTCGAGACACGTTTTTTAAAGCTGATTTCAAGCATTTCTCCCCCCAAAACTGGAGCTGGTTTCGGCCTCGATCTTGTGAAATCTGGAGCTGTGCAAAATTTCATGCCCAGGTGTAAACCTCCGTGGGTCAGAGCCGGACAGCATCGGCCCAAGCCAGACCGGACTTTGCAACAAGAGGGCGAATACTGCAGTTCAGGAGGCCTCTGTCTGTGGGGTAGGGGGTCTGTATTGGAAGAGACCCTGGAGGATTTCGCTCCTCTTGCCTCGCTGTGGGTTCGGTAGCTGAACCAGACACCACTAGAGCGGCTGGACACAGGTGAACCAGAAAGTGTCTCCATCCATCAAAGTCACTATGGATTGGCCCCTGGGACCGGCTTCTTGTAAGTTTGGTTATGGGAGAATTTCTGCAACCTAAAATGGTGGTTTTGAAATTGGGGAGTATATTTTAGATGCAGGCCCTGTCCGCCTGTGTGGTGAAATCCCTTTTCTAACTCCGGCCGGGCAGCTGCGCCCTCTCTTGGCCGCCGCTGTTCATGCCTGCCACAACGCTCTGTACTGTGGCGCGCCGTTGGACGGTTTTAAGCAGCTGCAGCTCTTGCAGAATATTGCAGCCTGTCTTTTGGTGGGGGCTGAGGCCTGTGTGCAGATTTAAGTCCGTTCTGCAAGATCTGCTTTGGCTGCCTGACGTCCTCTTAGGCTAACTTTTACTGCAGGATTCCC
Organism: Rhinatrema bivittatum; assembly: GCF_901001135.1. NCBI lineage: Eukaryota > Metazoa > Chordata > Amphibia > Gymnophiona > Rhinatrematidae > Rhinatrema > Rhinatrema bivittatum. Next base: position 72,464,734 of record NC_042627.1, on the reverse strand, counting down.
ATCCGGGTAGGACGCTGAGATCATGGCAGGCAGGTGTTTCTGGCCGCTCCCCTGCTAGCTTTGCCAGGCTGTCGGTAAATAGGTGCCAGGCCTGCTTTATGCAGCTCTCTCCCAGAGGATCTGGCTTCGGAAACATCCTGGAGCTTGGTGCTTGTGCCAGGCTTCTGGTTAGGGATTCCTGCCTTGGAATTCATTTGTTTACTGTGATCTTAGTTCAGGAATTGAGTTTGTTAGACATTAGAAAGGGATTAGAGTGAAGCTGGTAGGGGTAGGGTTTTTTTTTTTTTTTTGCTTTATGTGACTTGTTAGGCTGGCTTTTTGGAATGGTTATAGGGTGGTTTTTTCTTCCTTGGATTTATGCATTTTCTTTGAGCTGTTTGATTGCAAGAGCCACTTATTTGCAGCGTACACAGTTTAATAAATAAACAAGGGGGGGGGATTTTTCAGGTAGCCTGCAGGGTTGCAGAGTATGTGGAAGTGTTTGCCGTGCGTACTTTGTGGCTCAGTTTTAAGGAGAAGCTCCCCACGTAGCTAGTAAAACATCTGTGGCCTGATCGACTGTGTACTGCTGTTTGTATGGGTGACGTAAAATAACGCACAATGTTTGGAAAATTTCTATAGATTTTTATTTTCCCCTCCCTCCCCCTCACTCAGGACCGCCTCCTTTTTTAACTCTGCCAAAAGCAGGAACCGTGCATGCACTTGTGGCTGGCTACAGAGCTACTTCTCAGCTAAGCCAGTTTGCCCTGGAGGAACAGACTGAAGTCCTGGGCAGCACTGGTTTCTGTGTGCCTGAATAAAGCTGAAATTGTGAATTTCTGCGTGGCCTGAGCTGCTCTACGTGGCTAAGACCCTCTGTGGCCCTGTGCCAGGCGATTGTACTTTGCATTTATACAGGCACGGCGGACTTTGTCTGTTGTCACTCGGTGAGCCACTTTCGATGAAGATTCAGTTCTCGCTCCATTCTATTCCGCGTGACTCCAGCATTTCCGTGGGCTGAAAGAGCTCCACGGAAGGCCCTGAAGAGCTGGGTGCAATTCCCAGCCTCAGGTAGGCTACTGCTTGTATTGTGAACGTCAAGAATCCTGCTCGCTAACTGCAAAATAAGCCTGAATGGCTTTGCAAGCAGAAGAAAATGCTGCTGCTGCTGCTGCTGTGGTTTGTGGCCAACCCTGCTGGCAGGCCATGGTGAAGAGGAGGAGAAGAAGAGAGAGAAGCTGGAGGAGGGTGAAGGGGAGCAAACCTGAAACAAACCAGAAAAGCATCCGAGAAAAGGTAGCAGTCAAAAAAGCAAATAAAATGTTAGGAATTATTAGGAAAGGAATGGTTAATAAAACGGAAAATGTCATAATGCCTCTATATCGCTCCATGGTGAGACCACACCTTGAATACTGTGTACAATTCTGGTCGCCGTATCTCAAAAAAGATATAGTTGCAATGGAGAAGGTACAGAGAAGGGCAACCAAAATGATAAAGGGGATGGAACAGCTCCCCTATGAGGAAAGGCTGAAGAGGTTAGGGCTGTTCAGCTTGGAGAAGAGACGGCTGAGGGGGGATATCATAGAGGTCTTTAAGATCATGAGAGGTCTTGAACGAGTAGATGTGACTCGGTTATTTACACTTTCGAATAATAGAAGGACTAGGGGGCATTCCATGAAGTTAGCAAGTAGCACATTTAAGACTAATCGGAGAAAATTCTTTTTCACTCAACGCACAATAAATCTCTGGAATTTGTTGCCAGAGGATGTGGTTAGTGCAGTTAGTGTAGCTGGGTTCAAAAAAGGTTTGGATAAGTTCTTGGAAGAGAAGTCCATTAACTGCTATTAATCAAGTTTACTTAGGGAATAGTCACTGCTATTAATTGCATCAGTAGCATGGGAACTTCTAGGTGTTTGGGTAATTGCCAGGTTCTTGTGGCCTGGTTTGGCCTCTGTTGGAAACAGGATGCTGGGCTTGATGGACCCTTGGTCTGACCCAGCATGGCAATTTCTTATGTTCTTATGTTCTTATGTAGCGGGGCTGAGGGCAGCAGCGAGGGAGATGGGTCGTTTGGAGCCCTCGCCAAGTTTTTGGTGGAATTCTTGAGAGCTAATATTCAGTGTTTTGTTTTGGGTTTTTTTTTTCATCCAAAGCGTAGCCAGCATTCTGTACAGCTATAATATTTTTAAAAATTGTCCTTAGCCAGCTCTGGGGCAGAAAATCGGGCCATCGTTGTTGATGCTTCCAAAGACGAGAGGGAGCAACCATGTTGTTATCGCTCATTTCCAAATTAAGCCACAGCAAGATAGTGGTTTGGCTCAGGTCCCTTAGGGCTGGTGGAGGGCAGTACTGGAAACGAAGTCTTGGAGGCTCTCTAACCACGAGACCATGTGTCTTCCTCCCCGATCACCAGTGGCGGCTCCACTCCATCGACCCTCGTGTTCCTTTGTGCTTGGTGGCTTTCTCATGTGCGCTGTTACTCCAACCAGCAGGGCCATTTGCAGGAGGTCGGATGCCCGAGGTTTGGCATCTGGAGCCTGCAATTGAGACCAGAGGAGGAGATTCTGGTTGTGGTCAGGAGAGAGACAGACTCTGGGCCAGAGAAGTTGTCATCTGAGGTCCGGGAGGAAGAAGAAGAAGAACTGGTCTGCGGCTGAAAGAATGACATTAAAAGCAAAATAAAAAAATATATATACATTTTCCCATGGCTCCTAAAAATATGGATTGGCATCCAAGTTTTCCAGAAAAGTTTCCACACCTACATCTGAGTATTTTTTTCTTATTTAAAGTTCCCCAAACACAAAATTCAGGGCCATATGGTTACACCTCTGTTAGAACTGGATCAACCCATGAAATCCAAACCGAGAATGCATTTAGAAGATGCAAACATTAAGAGGCTTTTACTTAGCTGTTGGGACTTGGGGACCCCGAAACGGTTTGGACACCAGTAAAGACTTGTGCATGTCATACTTCCTTTAGCTTTATTTTATGTGCTGTGAACATGAGGACCTATGAGAACTCTTTTGCAGCTTGTGTTGAAGTTTTTGATGGTGAGCAGTGATAAGGACTTAGTGCAGAAAAGTAGAGCTTCTGTGTTGGTTGGTGCTTATGTCGTCAGGACGTCATTCATTCCCAGCTGGGGAGATGCTGCTTGAATGCTAGTTGGACTCATCATGTGCATCAGTTGGGTACCCTTGCCATAGTTTTACTAATGCTGAAGGATACCTGAAAGCTGAGATTCAGCTGGGTGAATGCTATTAGAGGGGACGCCGGTTAGAGTTTGTGTAATAAATACGCACATTTGAATTCAAGTGTTGTACCTGGGACAGCTGCTGGTGAGTTTCAGATTACTGTAACAAATTAGTGTTTTAAATAAGAACAATTACCAGTACTTTGGGGAAATATTCAAGGCCTGAGCGGAATTGTTAATTGCTAGCATGAAATAAACCCTTGATGGAAGATTTAGAATTGGAGGAATTCGGCTTCATTAGGCTAGCCTCTAGTTTCATTAAATTAGCATTACTGGTTCATTTGCTGTTTCATGGAAAGGCACCAGTAGCCGAGCTGAAGCCTTCGCTGGCTTTGATTAGATTGCCAATGGTGGTGGTAGAGGAAGAAACGGTTATCGGAATTCAAGAAAGCTGAGAGGAGTACAAAACTGGAGATGGAGTAGGGTCAGCTTAGATGGGTTCTTGTTTGTCATTGTGATCCACACTTGTGTATTGTGAGGAATTCTAGAAGCCATATAAAGACGTTGCCAATCAAAGGGTTCCTAAAGCTGACAGTGTGAGGTCTTTCTTCTTGGCTGTAGTGAATTAATACTGCAGTAGGGTGGGTGTAGGTTTTCCACCAAATGTCTTGGGGATGATAAGGGTGAATATTGATTCCACCGAATCCTCCTCCCTAAATGCTGCACAACCACTTTTTTTGTTTCTGAAGCAGTATTCGATTTGCAATTTGGTTCTTAACTAGTCCTCGAAGAGGACCTGAAAGGCACAGAATTCCCCCTGGGCCACTTGCCACAGTTGTGGTATTTACTTTTAAATTGTACCACTGCTAAGCAAGTGGGATATTAAGAATAATAAAATGAAAAAAACCGAAATGAAGATTTGGGGAAATAGTAGGAGGTGGCTCATCCTGCTTTTCCTTGGAACCCGGTTGTAATGGGAGCTCTGTTTCCAGGGGGGCAGTCTCGCCTCCTTCCGAGTTGCCTCCTCCAGTTGTTTTTCCTTTGGCACAAGCGTATCGCTGTAGTACTGCGTGCCTGTGGATAAGCATTGCCGTGCACCCAGTGGCTGCTGATTTTTGCTTCTTTCACGCCAGAGGTCCAGCAGAAGATATTGTGTTGGTATAAAGAGAATGCAGGTGTCTAGTTCACCAAATACCACCATGCCTAAAAGGGTATATTTTCAATTTGTACATGGGGAGGGTAATTTTCAAAGGGGCCTTCTGTGGTTAGAGCAGTGTTTTTGCCTGCAGGAATTGCCCGCCCGATATGCAGGAAAACCTGCACATGTATGTCACCTTTATGACTGAGCAGAGGCATTCCTGGGAGGTGAACTTTGAAAGCTTTTCATGCAAATCTATACGCATACTTTTGAAAAGAAGAAACGTCTATGTGGATGATTTAGCAGATCTAGCTTGTTGGGTAGATTTGGTGGGATAATTTTCAAAATGGACTTGAGCATATAAGACTGCTTTGAAAATTGGTGTAAATTATGAGCATATTTGCCCACTTTTTTTTTTTTTATACATGAAGTTACAAAATGATCCCCATAGATCCCAGCTAATTTCCTGTCTACTAGACAAGCCCCCATTTGCCCGGGTGAGTAGAATTGCCTTCAATACATACAAATATTTCATGAAATGAAAACACAGGGAAGATTACCTCTTGTTTCCTTTCATCGTCTTCACGGGCCTGGTTTTTCCTTATTAATTGCCTGAACTGAACCGCCTACTTGGAAGAAATTGGTATTCCAATTTCTTCAGCTAGGCGGACCTCCGCCAAGAACCCTGCCCTTGGGTTTTCAAAAAGAAACTGAAAACATGGCTCTTCTGCCAGGCCTTTTCGGAGAGATAATTCCTCGCACTAAGGCTCCCCTGGTCTATGTCCATCTATAGACCAGATTTGTGACTCTAAGCCCTCTTATCTATACCGGCACTCTATATATATCCCCCAGACCTTCGACTTCTCCGGGAGACAAAGGTTACATTAATTCCCTAACCGCGGACATTCACACAACTACAAGTCACTTAGTCCCTCTATGAATCCTTTTAAGTTAAACGTCTAATTGCACTTTGTGGACTTCTTCTCTCTTAACTTGCCCACATGCTTAGTTAGTTCTCTCCTGTTACCCTTCAGCTACGCTTCCTTTCCCGTCACGATGGCTTTCTCCTAAAGATTATTTGGAAGTTTCATCAGGCATAGCCCTATGTTTTCTATTTTATTATTAGTATTATCTTATTATGATTTTATTATTATTATACTATAGTGTACTTCTAATGTTCCCATGTTCATTGTTTCCGCATGTTCATTGTATCCGCCCTTCGGCGACAGTTCTGTTTCATGTAAACCGGTGCGATATGTATCCTATACAGGAACATCGGTATATAAAAGTTAAAAATAAATAAATTCCTTGTGGCTAAGGGGATCCAGTTGTCAGAAATGCATGACATCGCTTGATTACTGCCAAATCCAGGTTGCAACGCATACATGAACTGAGCTTGGCTCTGCTGTGGCTTTTCTTACAATTTTATGGATTGGAAATGGCATGAAATGAATTATTTTGGTGGTGAGATTATCACTCCGTTTTTCAAATCCAAGGGTCTCATTTCTAGCACAATACCAAGTTTTCAAGGGAATAGGAAATGTAATTTATGAGGGTGGAAGGGAAATGGAAGCGTTTCTTTCCTGCAGCCTTTGTGTGCGTGCGTGTGGGGCGGGCGGAAGCAAGGTCTCCGGGGCTCTCGCCACGAGGGTTGATAGAAATATTCCCGTTGCCCTGTTGCTGCTGACCTAAAAATAGGATGGTGCCAGAAAGTGGATAATGAAGCCAGTGAATCAGTTTCTGTCTTTCTTCCATCACATGATGCTTCAACAAGGAGTGTGAAGAACTTGCATATGATGAGGGATTTGGCCAAAACACCCTTGGGTAAAAATGAAAACAAAATAAAATAAAGGCACCGCTGGATGGGAGAAACAGGAAACTGAGTCATCCCTTCCCCCAACAGGCCCATGAAACCACTTTACGTCTTGTTAGTTGCATGGTTTATCTCGTATGGAACTACGTACTCAACTTAAGTCTTCGTCATGCTCCCATTTTTAAAAGGAACAGGTTTGTCCCGTCTGCCTCTCAAATGTTGAATTTTTCTCAAGCAGATCATGAATTGCAAGAATCGGTTCTTAAATTCTTCCTAACTGGCCTAGAGGTTTTGCATTTCCCGCCGTTTTTTTATGAGGCTCTATTGAAACTTACCGTCTTTGGGTAGTGGAGTACTGAAGGGTTGGGTTAGATCATGGATTGACATCTTCAAACGCCCGTCACTGTTTCGGTGTGGGGGTCACTGGAACACCTTCAGATTTGTCAAGATCAAGTAGGGTCTTAGCCCAGCACCTCTGCTATCTGGACTATTCCTTAACCCTTTGTGCTAACATCTGTTACAGAATAAAACTTTGCCAGTGCCGGGGTGTGAGTGACTGGAGTTTCTGCAGGTACAGGCTTAGATCAGGAATGATTTCACTTATTGCCTTAAATCTCACACTTTGGGGCATACGTTTATGAGCTTCGTTTCTTTTGTTTTGTGTGCATGTGTGTATAGATGTGAAATTGTTCTTGTTGTGACTATAACTTTTTTCTCTCTTTTTTTACCACTTTTTCGGATAATTTCTACCCCTGTAGGTCCAATCTAGCTGCCTAACTACAGTTAAGATGACCAGGTGGGCCCCTTTTGAAAATCTGCTGCCACAGGTATAGGCAGCTGTTTTTACTGTGACTGTGTTTAAGCACTCAAATTCTGGACAGTCCCGGGACATATTTGGATTGAAGAAAGTAACAACTTAGGCCTGGATTCATCATTCATCGCTGAATGATGAATCCAGCAAAAACGGGGGGAGGGGGGGGGCAGTCTGCGAAAGCCCGCAGCCTTCGTACCACCACGGTGTCTTCGCTGCCGGCTTTCGCACCAAATAGCGCTACTGTGAAAGGTGGCGCTATTTGGTGCGCAACTGGCGATGGTAATGTTACTAACCTTATCGCCGCCAGCGAAGACACCACCCACTCCGCCTCGAATCAATTTTGCATGCTATCGCACGCGAAAAGGGCCTTTTTGCATGCGATAAGTCTTTAGAAAATAACCCCATTAGTTGGCCAATGCTAATTGTCAGCACTAGCCGGCCAAGTCAGGTGGGAGTCCCTATGTGCAGGCAGAACTTGTTTAAATCTAGGTGTCTATATTTTTTTGCCTGCTAGATTCTGGAAACATTTCAGCTGTGATCTAACTGGCTATATTGCCGTTCAAGTGGTTTTCTGAAAGTCAGCTCCATAGTTGATATGAGAGAATAGTCACATAACATTACCAGGAGTCGCACATGGCTCTTTGGGGCTCATGATGCCTTTTATATACCTTTTATATGTAAACCGTGGCTATTTTTCAGATGTCACGGAGGGGAGTTAGAAATCAAATTTCCAAGCTCAAAGTAGATAAGAAGCAAATGTGTCTGTCTGACTCCACTCCCTGCTGAAGTGGTTTATAGATTGGCAAATGATTTGGCTGCATTCTGAATCCGAGATTTAAAATTGTAAATGATACCATTTGGTGACATCTTGCATACTGCCTAAGGTGGTCATTTTGTCCAAGAAAGCAGTCTAGAATTTTTTTAAAATAAAATAAATCCTTATCAAGTGTGGAGACTTCCTTCTCTGACCTGACATTTTAGGGAAGTTGATAATTAAATAATCTTATTTGCAAAATGGACCTATGTGGTTTTGAAACACCCAGTAAAAAGAATTGCATAATTCCTGAGAATCAAATAAGAGTGAGATTGGTCACTGCTTCTGCAAACCTGTGAATGAAGGGCGCCAGGCAGGGAAAGCTGTAGTGAATTATTTACAGTATTTGTGGCATTCGTGGCAGGACTAAATAACTCTGAGGGGATTGAGAAGCCTTTTACCTGTTGACCAATGGTTCCAGTCGCGCCCAGGGTAACAGTGACAGAAAGTGGATGCTACTTGATGGTGATGTGGGGCTAAATCTTCAGAAGGTTGGGTTGGAAGGTAACCGTGTAAACGCTGTTCTTTCTTACCTATTGGCCTTGGTTTATTAGGTTAGACATCCAAAAATGTACAGATGCTTCCCTAGTTCTGCAGGCCGGTTAGCCTCACCTTGGTGGTGGGGAAATTAATGGAGTCTCTGCTGAAGGAAAGGACAGCGAACTATCTGCAGTCTGGTGGGTTGCTGGACCCAAAGCAGCATGGATTCACCAGGGAAAAGTCCTGCCAGACAAACCTGATTGACTTTTTTGATTGGGCAATGAGAGAACTGGGTCAAGGAAGAGCACTTGCTGTAATTTACTTGGATTTCAGCAAAGCTTTTGATACAGTCCCGCATAGGAAGCTCGTTAATAAAATGAGAAGCTTGGATGTAGGTGCCAAGGTGATGGAGTAGATTACAAACTGGTTAACTGACAGGGTAACTGGAATCCGCTCTGATGAGAGAACGGTGCGAAGTGGAGTACCTCGAGGACCGGTTCTGTTCAAAATCTTTGTGGGTGACATTTTTGGAGGGGTTAAAAGGAAAAGTTTGCCTTTTTTGTGGATGATGTTAAGACCTGCAAGAGTGGACATGCCTGAAGGAGTAGAGAGAATGAAAAGTGATTTAAGAATTCTTGAAAAGTGGTTTGACGATTTGTCAGCTGTGCTCCAAGGCCAAGAAGTGCAGGGTCATGACCCTGGGATGTGGAAAGCAAGGCCTGCCAAGATTACGTTTGATCTTTGGGACACCGGATTTGAGTCTTACCCATCAGTCTCAACCTGGGGCATGACAGAGGGAAGCTGCTCGGCGTTGTAAGGGGCAATACCGAACACAGTAGGAAAGGAAATACTTGGAGGTGAATGAAATTACTTTAATGAGAACCATATATCCTTGCTTTCTTGAGGTGCAAAATCCAATGATATTTCGTAGGAGCAAAAAGGGTGAGGAGGAGGTATTTGGGGGCTGGAGATAATTTAGGCTTGAGAATAAGCCTCCGAGAGACTCGATCATGCCCGCAAAGACAGCGAGAGAGGTTCCGTCTTGCTGGAGGGAGGATTTTCAGAGCAGACTGCTCTGGAAGTCCTGGTTAAGTGTTGCTTCTTTTTGCATCGATTTCCTGCTGGTTTTCCATACTTAAGATGTAGAGAGTGAATTAATGCCTTGGCACCGCACTGATGCTGGAGCACCAGGGGAGGATCCTGCCTATAGGGACAACTGAAAGGGCAGTATTTTGCCACTTGGTTTGTCTTCCTTTGGTGGTGAATTGCTAATGTTTGCTCTGCTCCTCCTTGATATCGGCAGGGGAGAATTAGATGCTGTTCTCTTCAAGTTGTCAACTTGTCAAGCGCCTGCATTGATTAAACATCAGGATTACTGCTTCAGAAAAGGCAGTAGGGAGACTCATTAATGTGCAGTGCCGGTACATTGATCCCGGGCACCGAAGGATCATTGCTGTGTATCCCAGCCTGGAAAGGCTGACAAACTGAGCTTAGTAGAGATGAGAAAAAGTGGTAGCTCCAAAGAAAGAAAGAGAACGAAACCGGATTTACGAAGTCCCGCTGCGCTCTAGATCTATTGAGCCCTGCTAATCTAGATGGTGGGAACGTCTGCTCTCTCGGTCTTTCAAGCCACGTAAATACAGTTTTGTCACTTTTTTTTTTTTTTTTCCTTTTAAGGTCTGGAAAAAAGATCAGAAAAACCCGAAAGTATGACATCATCACGACACCCGCTGAGAGAGTGGAAATGGCGCCGCTGAACGAAGAGAACGACGATGATGAAGATGCGACGGTGTTTGATGTGAAGTACAGGTACAGGTAGAGTACAGAGTGCCTTTAATTAATTATAATATTTTACCCGCTGGTGGCTTCTCCTTCCCGCGCCTTGTGGCGGCGGACGCGGCCATAGCCCTTGCAGAATCTTTGGCGCCTGTTTTAATATTTCCCCCACTCCTTTTGGGTTTTCAGCTCAGCAGGAGCTGGGCCTGAGATCTGGCACCATGAGGTTTAGATGTCATCTGCCTGCGGATTTATTCCCTGCTCTTCCCCTCCCCCTCCCCCCCCCCCCCAGTGTTGCATCCTCTCCCAGTTATGGCAGTGACGGCCCTCGGCCGGTGGTGGTGGTGGGAGGGGGGCATGCACCAGGGCTCCTTCTGGAACCTGCAGTCATCTGCGTCTGGCCACTAGGGGTTGTATTTATGTGATGAGACCCCAATCCCCCCCCCCTCATCCAGCGGCTCTGAGTGCTAACTCTGCAGCATCCCCTGGCCCAAGGAGCAGGAGACAACACTGCCCCGAGCCTCCAAGACAGCCCCCTAATTACGCCTTATGAAACATGACTGCTGCCACCGTTAGAAGAGGGGCAATGTGTTCAGTTTGGAGAGTGAGAAATTGCGGTGTGACTGCAGACGTACGCCACAAACATGGTGCTGCGGTCCTGTGCTCTGCATTCATGCACATCAGACACAGTTTGTGCACAAGTGAAGCTTGGTGCACAAAGAATATGCTTTGTATGTAATGTTATTTTAATGCACTCAGTTTGTGTGCATGCATCACGTTTTATGTGCAGAAAACACTATTTGTGTGCTGAAACCTCTTATTCTGTGCAGAATGTTTAACGCGTTGCATTTTCTGCGTGCTAAGCATGTCTTCCGTGCATTTTCTGCGTGCTAAGCACGTCGTCCGGGCATGTTTCTGGGTTAGCCTGCCTTTTTCTCTTTTTTTTTTCCAGCACTGATGCATTAGCATGCCATTAGCTTACTGCACTAGGCGTTAACTCTCTCTTGTTTTTCCCACACGAGTAAAGAAAATGTAAGCTTGTATGTATTTTATTTGCGCTTCATTGCATTGGTCTGGCAGTTCGTTGCTCTGGGTTGTGTGTAGGATGTTTTGAGGCCACTGGTTGATGTGAACGCAAGATAATGAGCAAAACCTAGGCCAGGAGCCGAATCTGAGCGGATTTCCGGCCTGCTGAAGGCGTTCATGTGATGTGTAGGTACCGTAGCTGGACCTCCTCTGTGGACGAGCTGGCCACTCTTCCAACAAACACGTCCTTTATGTGCATTAGATCTGTCACAGCTTCTGCAACATACAAGGAGGAGTTTGTGCTTATTTCTGCAAGTACAATTTTAGACACAGGGATTTTGCTGTTTCCAGTCTCTGTCTGTATTTAGCAGTCTCATCATTTCTGTTTATTTTTCTGTAAACACTTTTTTCTTTAAACTGTGCAGTAAATGCATATTTAAGTTAGACAAATTGAATATCATGTCTTAAGGGTTTTTGTTCTCTGCGATGTTATAGGCGCAGGGGTGGCCAACTCTGGTCCTCAGGAGCCACACAGAGGCCTGGTTTTTAGGAATCTACAATGAATATGCATGAGAGCGCTTTGCATGGCACTGCCTCCTTTGTATGCATATTAATTGCATGGATCCTGAAAACCAGGCGGGCTTTTGTGGCTCTTGAGGATCGGCTTCCACCACCCCATTTTAGGGTATTTCAGCTAGCCTGGGGGAGATCTGAGCTTCCTTTGTACTGGGGCACGTGGGAGGGGGGCTTTGCATAATCTGGCCACAGATCAAGGTACATGCAGGCTTCTTGGATCTTGACTCAGCTTCGCCGTTACCTGGTTTGGGTGGGTACCTGTGCAGATTTACCCCGGTACTCAAAGTATTCACAGGTCTGTAATAGCTTCACGTGCTCTGCACGTTTTGAATCTGGCAATGTTTGACTAAATTTGAGCTAATGCAAATTTTTAAAAAGAAATCTCCATCACAAAACAAACTACTCTTCTCATCTTTTAAATAATCTTTCGGCTTCAAGTTAGGCAATTCCAGTCCTTCAAAGGTTTGTCGATTTTGCATCATTAAAACCTTTCAGGTGTCTGAAGGTCTGTACCATATCTTCCCTGATCCAGGGTTTACATATTCAGGTCCTTCTCATACAGACCCCTCACCATTTTTGTTGCCCTTCTCTGGACCACCTCCATCCTGTCCCTGTCCCTTTTGAGATACGGGCTCCAGAACTGAGCACAGTACTCCAGGTGAGGCCTCGCCAAGGCCCTGTCCAAGGGGATTACCACCTCCTTTTTCTCACTGGCTATTCCTCTCTGCAGCCCAGCAATGCCTTGTCACATTGCTTTGCCATCTTTAGATCCCCAGCCACTATCACTCCTGCTCCCAGCACTTCAGTTTTTCATCCCCCAACGTTGCAGCTCTCCTGAAAGCCAGACCTGGTTGTGACTCCCTCCTCTTCTCAGCAGGGATCCAGGCTGAACTGCTTAGCTGTGGCTGGATAGTGCTATTGTGCCTAAAATCCATTCTGGGCCCTGTTCCCAAGTAAATTACCGGGGTAACGTTATCCAGATATCTGGCTGACAGGGCTGCTGGATGCTTCCAGAGAGCTGAAGGACAGCTCTTTATCTGGATAGAGTTACCTGGAAAGCAAAACTGCGCCCTAGGAACAGACCCTGCCCAGTCCAGCCGCCTGGGTACATTTTGTTTCAGGCAGGCACTGATTTCCCCCAGACAAAAACTTTAGCTGGGGAGGGAGGGGAAGTAATCAAATATCTGTTTTGTGTGGATAATTTTTTATTGTGCTTTTAAATGAAGGTATTTGTGAGTTCTGGTTTCTGCCGCTCAGAAGCTTCTGGAGGGATACTCTTAGGATTCGGGGACTGAGTTGAAAGTTCTTCGTCTACGCAAAGCCAAACCAAATCTTTTCCTTCAAAGTGTGTGTGTGTGTGTGTGTGTGTGCATATCCCCCTCTCCGATCTTTTCCAGCACAGACAAATGATTGGCTGGCAGTCTGCAAAGGCAATTTTAATAGTTTGTCTAGATGCGTAGAAACATAAAGGAAGAATTGATGTAGTTTTAGGCAGACACAAAAGCATCAGCCAGTTCTAATGTTGCAATCAGAAAGCGATTGTGTATTGTTTGGAGCATTAAGTCTACCGGGCATTGGTAGTCTCTGTTAGACAGAAATTCATTTCCAAGAGCAGATATGCCCATGGTGTGTTTGTCAGGACGGCCAGCTTAGATTTAGGGGAGCCAAACTGCCTGAGACACAAGCTCCAGAGTTCAGGGTTTTACAGGAAAAGATTTGCTTTCTAGCTTGACGGCTGCGAGCGCAGTTGCACTGAATCACAGATAGAAGAAGAGCGTTGCGGGGGCAGGTGCCGATGGTTTAACTCCTCGCCAAAACCTGTCCGTTTCATAGTGATGTGTCCGAGATCCCAGCAGCGCAGCCTGCAGTGAAGAAGCAGTGGGGAGAGAGAGAGAATGAACTGACCACAGCCGTGGAGGAAAATGTGGAGAGGAGGCAGCGCAAGGGATGCAGCACTGCAAGCCCTTCAGGATGAGCCGTGGCTTTCCTCACCCAAAATGACTTGTACCTTGTGTAGTCGATGCCCCTTCGTTTCTGTTTGTGCCACATTAGGGTTTAATGGAAACAGTCTGATTTTTTTTTTAGGTTACTTCCCGAGATTTCCTTGTCCATTTGTGCATCTGTGTCCCTGAGAGTTTTTTGTTTGCTATCCTATCCACACCCAGGTTTCCGCCCCCCCCCCCCCCCGGACATGTCGGGGGGGGGGGGGGAGTTCTGCAGGATCTCGCTAGGTTACCTTTTTTGAGATCCGCTCACACACGCAGGCATGCGTGTCCCACAAAACAGGCCCCGTTGGGTTCCACGTGGAACTTGTGGTTCGTGACGTCAAATCACGTTGGCTTTATGGAAAGAAAAGGCCTGGGCCCTCTAGGAGCTCTCGGCAGCTGAAAAGAGCCAGGTCCGGACGGCGCCCCTGCAGGGAGTACTCATTCAACCCCACGCTCTTGGTGAATTTTGATAGCTAAAAAAGTACCCTGGGACGCAAAAAGGCTTTCGTCGCACTTGATTGTCAATCGACTGCATTTTGTTTGGGTCCTGGTTCCAGCCCATTGTGGTCCCGCTTTTCTTAGACAAACTGAAAGCACAACGGAACCAGGCGACGCGGTCTAAGCTGGCGATTCTGCGGCCTGCCCACCCCTGCTTAGGAAGCTGCCTAGAGCTTTATTTATCCTTTTTTTTTTTTTTTTTGAACCGTTCCCAACTTAATTTGCTTGCTGTGTTAATGGTTCAAGAACTAACGTGTGTCTCTTTTTTTTTGGCCACGCATAGATTTTATGTCTAACACGTATGGTGCCAGCTCACTTTTCAGCCGAGAGCCCAGATGCTTTGTTCGTTTTGTTTCCTGACACAACATCCCCGATTAACACATCTCCTGTGAAACAGCAGGAAAGGTTGGGCCTTGCTTTTAAGATCCTGCAGTGTTTGTTTATCAGGTGTGGCAGAAAGAGAGAGGGATCCAAGCACACCTTGCCTTTAGAGCTTTTCATTTTTTGTATTTGGCACCGACCACGCGCTAACGTCAAGCAGGTTAACGTATGAGAGGGAGAGGAGTCGCATGCCCCTTCTTAAAAAAATATTTTTTTTTTCAACTATATACGTAGCCCTGTTTACAATTTGCATTTTCTTCTTGGCAGCAGGTGTTGTCTCTTTAAGATTCATGTTGTCCATCTGTCCGCAGTGACACACGGACGGGTGTAGGAATAGTGTGGCTGCAGATATCCTCCTGGCGCATCCTGTATCTCTTCCCTTGGGATATTTTGGCATGCTGCGGTGCTGTATCCCTCCAGATGAGGATCCTTGAAGGGCTGTGGAACATTGTACAGCAACGTTTGGTCAAGTTGACTAGACCTGGATGCTTCTTACAAGGATTTGTTTTACTTGCCCTTCTGCCATAGTACTTGGAGCGATTAGGTGCTGTGTACACACTCTCACACACTCTCACACACTCACTTACTTCCCGTCCTTGAATGCAAGGTTGTTCCTGTGGCAATATCCTTCAGACCTGAGCCCGCACATCCGGCAGCTGACGAATAGGAAGAGGAGCCTGGAAATTGCCCTGCAGCGATGGAACATTCTAGAAAATACGGGAAAGAGGAAAAAAAGTAAAGGTTTCCAGATACCCGCACTTGAGCACAGATCTGAGGTACTTTTTTTGTCCCAGGCTTGGCAGTTTCAGTTGTGATCTGCGCTTGGACTTTGACACTGTAAGGCCCTCGTTTCACGGAGTCATTTCTTATTTCAGTTTTGGTGGATTGATAAATTCTGGTGTCAGTCGACCGTCTGACAGAAGCCTGTTCTCGTTCCAACCCTCCTCCCTGCTCCCAAGAACCTTATACAGATTGCACCATGAATTACAGTCCAAAAACGGGCTCATTTTTAGTTTCAGGGGGGAAGTCCAGCAGCCGTTGCTGTTGAAATGCTTAGAATGATCTTCGTGGGTTTTCAGCAGGCCTAAGGCTGAAGTTTGAGCTCTTCCTGCATGGTTGCTAGCTCAGATCTAAAGTTCTCCCCTCCCTGCTTTTAGGCACTGCCATGGCCTTTGCTCTTTCCGTCCTCTGAGGTTCACGTCCTGTTCCTCTGCGCAGAGGGGCGGTGGCTTCGCATAGTGACCTTTGAAAATGTGGGGCTGCCGGAGACCACGTGCAAACTGCGCTACTTTTCCTTCCCTTGGTTGGGTTCGGTTCTTCAAAACGCGGAGGTGTGCAAAGAATTGCACACAGGAGTAAACCTCAGTGGGACAGAGCTGAATAGTCCCTGAGACCCTCTCAAATACTCTTTCTGGCAGCACATCTGTGAGAGATCTCCAGATGTCAGGACTTTTTCCCCATAGAAACAACAGTGACTTGAGTCTGGTGTGTGCTGGCTCCTTTTCTCCCGCTGTGTAAAACATCTGTTTGTTATGTTCACTGCACATCAGTACCTTAAAGTAGCTTCCCAGGTTGCTATGCGGACTCAAAGCTACAAGTGCCTTTTTTTTTTCCCCCCTTGGTGCCTTCAAAGTAAAAATGTTATGAGGGAAAATAGTTACTAGGCAGTTGACTGAAGTTTTCTCTAACTAAAACTGTTGCAAAACCTTTTTTGTGTAGCTGAAAGAAAATGATTAAAAAAGTGGTTTTTTTTTTTTGTTTTTTTTTTAATTCTCTTTCCAGGTAAATGTTATCTCGGGACTGTGAGCGCAGCAAGACAGGGGGTCACTCCGCTTTGAGTCGCGTGCGAAGAGAAGATGGAGACCATCGTTTCTGTAGCATCTGAAACCAAAACCGATGTTCATGTGTGCACCGTGTTTACTTGTACAGCATCTGGCAGTGGCTCAAAAATCTCATTGTTAAGCGCCCGGTTTGCAAACTGCCACACTGGAATCGCTGTGGTTCCTCTTAAACTGGACCTCCTCTTTCTGAGGTGTTTTTGGGTTTTTTTTAATGTACGTATTTAAATGTCTAGGCTTTGTATAAAATCTGTAAGATGCTGAACTGTATTTTATTGGTGCTTCAGGGAATGCTTAAAAAGTCTTAACATTTACGCGAATCAACATTTATAATTTGACATTGCCTCCGCTTACTGTTTCCCCTCACAATTTATTAGTTAAGGACACCAAAGGAGGGACCCAGTTTAGCTGCACGTTTAGAATTTCATGTCAGATTCTCCTCCAAAGGTCGTGGTCCTCTGCTTTTGCCATCGTGCTTGTTGGCTCTTCGACCGTCTTGGATGTCAGAGCAGCGTATTACGACTGCAGGGGAGCAGCAGGAGACAACACATTCTGGATAACAAAGATCTTGTTCTGCAAACTTTTTAAAAAAATTTTTTTCCCTTCTGTTTGTTTGAGCTTTCACCTCACGGGATCTGGTCTGTGCTTGGGCTGTGGCACCATTGACCTCCATTTGCAACTCCCCAGGGTTTGCCCCTTATTTTATGCCATCCCTGTTTGCTCTCTCTCCTTCCCCCCCCCGACAAACCCAGACAACTCAGTTACAGTCTGACCACTAGGTGTCGCCTTTGTGCAATAGCTGGGACTCCCTCCCCTGCAACCCTGGCAACCCTGGCCGAAGATGGCCTGAGGACAGAAGCCGGGCTCGGGAATCGAACCCAGGTCTCCTGCCGTGGCAGCACACAGCCTTTTCTCTGAGCCACCGGCTCGGCCCTTGGAAAGTGGTCCTTGCTAGGAATGATGCAGGTGGGAAAAATATGTAACTGCAAGAGCCAGGATGCCACTAAATGTCACCATTTTATCTGAAGCACCCACTGCTGAATTGTTTCTCGCGCTCTGTCATTTCCCGCCTCCCTGACATCCCAAAAGCCCGCCAGTAGTCTTTAATGACACAAGCAATGCACATTTTACATTTAAAAAATTACAAAATGTTTTGTTTTTCTTCTTATAATCAGTTTCTTTACCCACTTCCTCATCCCCGCAGGCTAGCAGCCAGTCAGTTTTCCCGGTCCCTTGGCTGGTGCCAAGTTGGAAGGAAAACTCCGGAGATGGAAACTCTTGTGTGCCAGCAGGGGTCACCCCAATCCTAGTAAAAATCTACTCCCTCCGCCTAGATGTCCCTTCCAGCAAAGCCCTTGGCACCTCACCAGCCACAAGAGAGAGCCGAGCCAAGCCCAGCCGTCCAGCACGGTAGTGTCAACTGACCCGTGATTACACTTTAATTGGTATTAAAAACAAAGAAAATGACCTAAGGAAGCGGAGGATTGCTCTGCATAAAACTGGAAAGCCCCCTAGATGTGATGCATTCAGCTTTTGTTTCCCCATAGACGGAGAAGAGGAAAAAAGCCTTGGTAAATCAGGTCTGCTGGGTGCCTGCTGATCTTGTTTGCTCTTTCGTGTTCTCTGCTGCATGTAGTATCTTCCAGGTCCTGTGCTTTACAAAGATCTTAAGGCTTTGCAAACCACATTTTAATGTCTGTGACCCTAGTGGAGCTTCCAGGTTGGCTATGGTAATGGGCACAACTGTTGCCCACTGCTGGAAATGAACAGGAATTGCCATGGCACACCCCGATTTTACCAATGGCGCTCTGTCACCGCAGGTACCTTCCAAATATTTTTGTAGCTCAATGGTTTACAGTAGCAATAATGCACTCGTTGCCGAGTTTCTCCTAGAACTGGAGACTCTGTGTGAGGGTGGGTTGGGTGTAACTCAGGGGGGAGATGGATGCTTCGGCAGCTGTTGCTGCTTATGTTCTGTGCCTTTTCTGAAAGCTGGACGCTGGGAAGAGTTAGCCCCAGTTTAGCAGTTCTGAGGGTGACCCGATGAAGAGCTGCAGCACTTCCTTTATACCTGTTTTATTTTGAAACACTCCTGTGGTAATTTCTTTTTTATTATTATTATTTTTGTGGGAGAAAGGGCTGATGGATTTTAATTGTTTCTTTACTTTTTGCTTGGGGTTTCTCAACATTGGCATAAAACTCTCTTCCCTGATGGCTGGTGGAAGGTGGAAGTGCAGTCAGAAATGTGCCCTCCATGCAGGGGTTAGAAAGCAGCCCAGGGTGATATTAAGCTACTGCACTTCAGGTCCCAGCCCGTGCATTGAATCCAAGGCCTCTCATCTTCATTCTGAGGAGAGCAGAGGCTGTCGTGATTGGCTAAACCACCTTGAGAAGAGGGGGTGCACTGTGACACCGCACTGCACTTTACTCCACTTTTGGTCTCCCAGGGAGGGCTGTAAATTCTGGAAATGCATTTAACCACTGAGAAACCTGGGAATCATCACTCGTAAACTGCTTTTTGGAGTAGGCTCAGCATTTTCTCGTTCCTTCAGTGCTTCTCCAGTAAATACATTCTTGACCTCTCTTCGGTGGTGGATGCATTGTTCTGCACTGTGGATTATCAAAGCAGCCCAAGCCACTGAAGCTTTGTTTGAAAGGTAATAGTCTAAGAGTCCCTCGCTGGAGAAGGATGGGAGGTCATCTTTGGCACAATGCAAGTATTAAGAAGAGCACCAGTAGTAAATCCGAGAGACTGAGATCACGCCCAGCGTACCCTGGCTCAAGAGTGGCATTCACTCTTGTCATGGCATGTGCTAAACAAATCCATATTGACTCGAGAGACAGAAAATGTGAAAGTAACACAGTATTGTAAATCGTATTGTATAGATCAATTAAGGAAATCTATTTAGATTGTAATGTATCTTTTCTGTTGTATTGCTAGATTATCCGAGCCCTTGTCCTTTAAGAATATATCATAGGGGATGATGTCAGTGTAACTATAGGTGTGTAATGTAAGGATACGCAGTCTGTGAGTGCATCACTATTTTACATGCATAGAGTACAAACTATGGTTGAAAAACCAAAGGCATGCGCATAAAGTAACAAAACGAATGGAAATGAATTTTAAAAACATGATGGGGGGAAAAAATTCAGAAGAAAACAAATGAAGTGACCAGAATACAATTTTGCCCATGTACAGCCCTATAACTGGGTACTATCGGGGGAGGGGGGAAGCTGAATTAAACCTTCATTAAGGGGAGGGAGGGGCTTGTCCCAGCTTGGGTATCAGATTTGCAGCCTGCTGGTTGGGTTGAGGCCTCTATAAAGGTGGTGAGGATAGTTGTATAGGTGACAGCGAAGTGGCTGTGTGGAAGGCCCTCTCAGAGGAGGCTTCCTGCTACTTTGTCCAGCAACTTGAATTGCCTAATTTTCTGCTCAGGGTAGAAGGGGGCTGGGCTGTCACATGGGAAGGGCAACTGCTGCGGGGGGGGGGCTCGCAGTTCTGCTCTTTTGAATCAATCTGTGAGTCTGCAGGCCTACAAGCCTGAAGAGAAAGGGGGAGAAGAGAAGCGGTCTTTACCTGGAGAACTGCCCTGAAGGGGAAGAGGGAGGGGAGCCTGAACTCTGGCAGGGAGATGGGGAAATGCCTTGAAGACAGAGCTATTCGTAAAGCTCTTGCTAATGTCGTGTATCTTCCATGCGTAGAGAAGACTCTGATGCATGCGTTGCTAAGGGAGAATTCTCTGTGCTACCTGTCTCGAGAAATAGAAGCATTCTCACCATCTCTTTAGCTTTTGCATTTTCTTATGGTCTTTCAGTGAATGCACTAAACTATTACAATATGCGATTAGAGGAAGATGATGGAAGAGCAGTGTATGTACCAAAACATAAACTAACCATCTGAACTGTCGCGTGAAATGACATAACCTCCTCCCATTCATGTGCAGTATATAAACTGAGGACTTGACTGTTCATCCAGCTCAAGAGAGGTCTTGAATTAGCTCTTCCTCGAGGTGCAGGAAGGCAGTTTATAATCTGCAGCCAACAGGGTTCTTTGGACATCTATCCCAAGGATGCCCCAAAGCAGCAAACGTTATCAACGTTTTCATTTGGGCAGGCAGCTGGGCCACCGACTTTGAAGGCTTCGTCTTGGCTTGGTGGGGATGGTCTTTGACCTTGCAAGATTTTTGACCTTTTGTCTCTATCCGAATCCATTCTAAGCCTTTGGCTTTCTTTCTCACGGCCAGCTGTATGCTCATATATTGAGGGTCTGGATGCAGTTCTCTCGTCTGTTGTGTTTTTTTCCCCCACTTGGGGTTAGTTGGATTGTGCTGCTGAGCAGAAAGGTGCATTAAAGGCGGAGTGTAATGGATTGAGCCTAGCTGCGTCTAATGACATATGGTGCTAGTGCGTGGAGATTGAGAGTCTCTGATCCTAAGCAGCTGTAAGAGTACTCGGAAATGCAAAGCACTCCATACTGATCCTAATCTATAGAAATAATGTAAACGGTGAAATGTAGCTGAGCCTCTTTTGAGTCTGGGGCTGGGAGAGGGGGGAAGTATCTGGTCTAGGAAAATGAGCAAGGATAGTTTCGAAAGACGCTGCCTGGGAAGAGGGAACATTGATGATGATATGAAATGCTAATAACGGTGGGGAATATTTAGCTCCATGTTAATTTGCTATTTTGGGTGGCGGGGGCGGGGGGCAAAATTTACCTCTTCTAATCAGTATTGCTCTGAGCTTCTGATTTATACATATTTATATTGTCCTTTCAAGCTATAGTTTCTATAATTGAGAGTTTAAAAAAAGCATTTTATGTGAATACCTATATAATATATGCATTGAGTCTAAGTAATAGATATATATTTATATTTGTATTTTTGAATGGGGTTACGGTGTAGCGATGTTGAAATGGTGATTGGAATGTATCTTTTGAAGCAACTTTGACCTTTTGCAGATTGAATAACCATTAATCACTAAACTGTTGTAAGCTACCCATGTTTTCTGACCTGTCGTCTCCTGCCAGGAACCCACGAGGATGCAGTTGTAGTGTGAGAATCTGTATTGCTGCTTGGTGGGTGAATCGTCCTAACAAATGCTCTGTTAGAGGATTTTTTTTTTTTCAAATGTTTTGTTTTTCGGGGGGGAGGAAACACAAGAACTGAACACAGAGGAAAGGCATCTTGTCATTCTGTTTTTGATTAGCTGTTGAATGCTACAAAGTCATGATCTGTGTTTCAATTACCAGTACATTTAATCGAATAAAACAAGAGTCAGCTGGTTGCGGGTTTTCCGGCTGCAGGCGCTGTGCAGTAGAAAAGTGGCCGCCAGGCTAATATTCCGACCTCTGTGCTTTTCCCTATGTTTCTCATTATGTTTTGGTATAATGAGGTCCTTTTTTTGTCTGCCTGGGTGGTTGGTTTTTTTTTTTTTTTTTTCTTTCTTGCTGCTACAATAATTGTGTAACCTTTCTTCCCCCCTTCTTTTGTAACTTAAATTCAGGAAAACATAAGAATTTATCTCAAAGTTGTATTTTTATGATTAATTTATAACACTACAAAGTGTATATATGACTCTAGAAATCTTTCCGAAGCACATGACATTTCCAAAATAAATGACTATCTTAACAGAAAAAAAAAAGTATTCTAATATTTAAGTGCCATCATGCAGACAGTGCTGACAATCTGTATTTTCACAGGAATTTTTGGAATTATTATTATTAATTTTTTTTTTAACAGGTCTCGTATTTGTTACAATGTCTTATTTTCAGCTTTGCTCAGAACTTAGCTATGGAAATTTGTATTGATTCTACAAAGCTGTTGTACAAGGTTTTGAGAACATTGTTAATATGTTTTCTTGCTAGACAAATGTCTTATGTTACGGGGGATGCATTTAGTGTTGGCCTTCCAAGGCTTTGTTACAGTAAGAACGGTTTCCATTAAAATGTTCTTGTCACTTCAGTTGTGCTTTGGTCTTGACCGTAGGATGGGAAAGTCACAGGGGCCGAAACCTCAGGAGCCAGGGGTTTGCAACCTCTGCCTCCTAAACCATCGACGGCTTATTGAAGAGTTGAATGCAGTACGGTAATGATGGAGCTGGTCCCCAATGGCATGAGCCGAAGCAGTGGGTGGGGAGTCAGACTTGAGAGCGTGATAGCTGGGGATGAGTTTGGGGGAGTGTGAGAGAGAGAGAGGGGATGTGACTGCTGCAAATAAAGAGGGATTGAGAGAGAGAGAGACCCACCCAGTACCTGGTAGGGTTGGGGGTTAGGGAGAGTATGAGGGGGAGATTGAGAGACTGCTATGATGAGGTGGGGGATTAACAAAGTGAGACTGCTGGGGAGGATTGAGAGAGAATGAGGGGGAGTGGGAATTAAGTGAGTGACTGCTCGAGCTTGGGAGATGAGAGAGAGACGGCTGGTGACTGCTTCTGATGCCTGGGCCTCGCACTGGACCTGAGGCCTGAGCCCAACCTGGAAGCCATAGCCTAGGCCAGAGCTCAGCCTAGGTTGGGGCATGGCCGGAGGGCAGGTCCCGACACCGAGCCTTTGACCCAGGCCTCAGAGATCTTCCAACAATTTCTTTCTTTGCTGTCCATTCAGGAAGGGGTTAATTAACTCCGGTACATCCTCCTGCAGAAGGCACCATTTTATAACAAAGTGCAATATAACTCACATGTTCCAGAGTTTCCTATCCAAGCTCGAGGTGTCCTCGAGTTCTCACCGGTGCTGTCTCTTAAGAGCGGCGGTCCAGGCCAGCACCCTTCGTCTGCGCGGCTGGGAAAGTGCAGTGACATAAGGTGCGCTGTTACCTATGGATGGACAGCTGGACAGAATACTTTCTGTGGGCACGGCTCTTTTTAAATACACATGAAACCATTTTAAAAGTGCTTGATGATAATTGTTTCCTTAGGTTTTGTAGTAGCTTCAGCTGAGCCAAAGCATCAGTGGTTATAGAGACGGGAGCTCCATGGCTCGCTCTGAAGTCAGACGCGCTCATCACAATTGTGACAGCGAAGGGTCAAGTGTAAGTTCTGGGCAACTCTCTGACCCCACTGCCCCAGCACCCCAAAAAATATTCCTGCCACAGGCTGACAAGTCAGTGAGTTGGCACAGTTTGGAAATTGTGCATCTTTTGATCATGAACGGAATCTGCTATTTATGGAATGGGGGAAAAATAATCCGCAGGGGGGATTATAAACCTGAGAATGCTGAAAGTGCCCGGCATGGCAAATGCTGATCCTCGAGGTGTTTGCTTGTACCCTTTAACTGTTAATTTTTCCCCCCTTCTTCGAGGAGAAATTTCAGTTTGGGGGCATAAGTCATGTGAGCTGCGTTTGAGGTCTTCTCCCCTTTGTTTTGGCCTGCTCTGCTTTTGCTGGAAACTTACATCTGGCCTTGAAGCGGTCCCTGATTCACTGGGATTTATGTTCCAGTATTCCTGGAAATGGAGCGGCCATCCAAAAATTATCCAGCTGGGCTAACTTAGCTGCCGCTGCTGCTCCTTCTCTTGGCAAGTCCAGGACGA
This sequence comes from Rhinatrema bivittatum, assembly GCF_901001135.1. Taxonomy (NCBI): domain Eukaryota; kingdom Metazoa; phylum Chordata; class Amphibia; order Gymnophiona; family Rhinatrematidae; genus Rhinatrema; species Rhinatrema bivittatum. Next base: position 72,440,897 of record NC_042627.1, on the reverse strand, counting down.
TGAAAAAGGCCTGAGGTTTCCAGGAGTGGTCACAGCAAGCCCAGGCAACACCACCAGCTCCTCCTCTTTCCTTCTGACAGCCAGATGTTCTGCACCGCCTGGTCCGTACTGACGAGTGCTAGACAGACCGAGCAGCTGCCGCCCTCCCGCTGCACCAAGAGCATGGCCTGAGCCAGTCTGCTTCAGCAAACCCTCTGATGAGGCGGTTTGACAGCTTAAATATTGCAAGATACCTCCCCAAACTCTTCCTGTATTTTGACAGACTGGGTAAGGAGGGATCACACATGGGGCGCTCTTTGCTACATGAAGAGCTTGGAGCTGTGATGCGCATCCGAAATCATTCAGCTGTGATCAGAGCCATTCAAACCCCCCCCACACACACAGATACACACACACACGAGGGACCCCTGTCTGTTACAGGACTCAGTAAGTGTTGAAAACAATTCCCATGGGTCTCTCTGTGTTCAGACTTGAGAATTTGTTTTCTGCTCCTTTAAACCTTGTCACCTTTTGTTTAATTTCACTGGCATTATCACATCTACACTCTTTAAAAGCAAAAAAAAAACCCAAACCACCAAGTCTTGTTAACCGAGGACAATTAAAGAAGGTAGAAGAGGGTGCATGATGTTGTATGGAGTGACTAGCACTGTGAAGCAGAAAGCTGCGTGCTGTCACACTCAACCAGAGGGGCAGAGCTTGCTGGCAGGACAAGAGCGAGCTGCAGAGCAGTCCTGCGGCCATAGGAGGGCGAGAGGCTGCTTGCCCAGGAGAGAGGCTGAAGGCCCATCTTCTGAGGAGCTTCCCTGGCCCATCCCTCCCTTAAGAAAAAGTCCTCTAAATCTAACCCAGGACGTTGGCTGCTGGGGCCCGTCCCTGTTGGGCTTTGCCTAGGCAGTTAGGCCAGAAGGAAGTGCAAAAAAAACCAAAACAAAAATGAAATGCCTGTACTGGCAGAGCAGTGCGGGAAACCTCGTTCTCGAGTTCACCTTTATGAAATGTGTCCGGCCTGCTGCGAGTGGGAGCCCCTGTAAAATGGAATAGTGCCGGAAGAACGATTTTATTTCTCTCTCTTCTTGCTATGTAATAAATGATGGATTTAGGCCTTATTGATAGGGCTTCTCTGCTTTTTGCAGCCGCAGGGTGGGATTAACTTGTGGGAGGAAAGTTTTTATGCATGGACTATTTTCCGGTTTCATCTATGACCTGTACCGCTGATTTACCTGGCCATGCTCCACCATCAAAACCAGGATCCGCGCGTGGCCGGGACAGTTTGCCTGACTGGTTTTGATTTTCTAGCTTTCGTTCATTCTTCCTTTGTCCCATCGAGGTTTTCCGGGGATTTTCACCCGGTTTTAAATCTCCTCCTAACTCGCTCAGCCCAGTCGGAGCACAGCACTATATAATAGTGATTCATTTTATTGCGGCCAGCTTTCAGAATCGTTGCTTACATTTTGTTTCCTTTTGGCCCCTAGAAAGAGATTTTTTTCTCCTTTAAAAAAAAAAAAAAAAAGAATTGGAAGTCTGCTTGCCTAAAATGAAATAATTAACAATACTCGAGCATATTTTAATTTCATTAAGCCTTTTTAATGAAAAAGCTGCTATTGGATTAAATATTCCAGTCAAGAGCCAAGTCAAAGTTGCAACAAAACCCAAACCAAAATATATATATAGTTACAGCATATTGTTTAATATATCCCCAGAAAAAAATGAGTTGCTTCTAATGCAATACCCGCCAGTAAATTATCCAATATTCATTACACTGAGTGTCACAAGGGACACTGGGATTAGTCATTTCAGACACTTTCTGTTTTTATAAGCTGGAGGGCTTTGCTTTTTATGCTTTTGATGCAGAAAGAATTCTCGAGTTGAATAATGACGTGTTTTGTGTATTTATTAATACTGCATGGTTTATTAATGCTGTATTTCAGCTGCAGGTTTAGCTTTCCTCCATGTGATAAGTCTTCTTTCATTGATGTAGATACACACAAGAAACATTTCTTCTCGGGGCTTGAGATTGGAAATTTGTCTGGCCTGAGAACAGTAACAGGCAAGCACGGATGAGGCAACGGTGCAGGGAAGAGGGCTTTTGATTTCATAGGAACGGGGCAACATTTTGGGGGAGGGGGAGAGCCTATTCTGAAAGGAGTGGCTCTACCTTTACCAGGTGGAACCAGGCTGCTGGCTTTAATATTTTAAAAAGGAGGTGGAGTAGCTTTTAAACTGGATCCGTGGAGGAAAGCCAACCCTTGCTTAGGAGCACAGGGTTCAGAATGAGGTATCGTCGAAGGATACTGGCATAATGGGGAAAATTAAAATATCCTGACAGAAAGGCAGACGTAGCCCAGGTGCATTTCAGTTAAGAGCATACAGAGGTAAAGGATTCCAATCTACCCATTTCAACTGCTAGGCGTGTTGTGAATACAATTAAAAACTTTCTTTGAATTGTCTATGTGTGAGTGCCAGAAATCTAAAATAATAATATTGTAGAGTTAGAATGCATGGCACTGGACAAAGATGCAGACGTAATCGGCATCTGGTGGAAGGAGAATCATGACTAGAACACTGTGATACCAGGGTACAAATTGTAACAAAATGGTAAGCCAAGTCAAACTGGTGGAAGGGTGCACTATGTGTTAAGGATGGCAGAGAACTAAACAGGGTAACGGTCCTACAGGCAACAAAATGCACCGTGGAATCTCTGTGGATGGAAATTCCATGTGGGTTGAGAAAAAGTGTAACAGTGGGGGTATACTACCAGGATGAAGAGACAGACAGTGAAATTAGGACACCTAATCAATTAAGCAATATACTAATAATGGGCGATTTCAGTTAGCCCAATATGGACATGCTAGAGAGAGAAAATCTCAAGGTGCCTTAAACGACTGCTTCATGGAGCAACTCGTCCTGGAACTGATAAGAAGGGCTACCTATTCATAATACAGTATTATCAGATTTAACAATCACAAGGGGAGGATATTAAGGAAAACTACTGTGTTTGTATTTAACTTTGAACAAGGAAATTGAAAACAATTAAAAGGAGTAGTTGCAAAGGGTAACAGTTTGCCTTTGACACGGATGCTGTTTAAAAACACTATCTTGGAAGTTCAGACTACATGTATTTCATTCGTTAGAAAAGATAGAAAGAAGAACAAATGACTGCCAGCATGGATAAATTATGAAGTGAAAGAGGTTATTAAAGCCAAATGCACATCTTTCAAAAATTGGAAAGAGTATCCAAATGAAGAAAATAGGAAACAGCATAAGCACTGGCACGGTAGATGTAAAGCAGTAATAAGGCAGGCCAAAAGGGAATTTAAAAAGAAACTTTCTTGAGTGGCAAAGGTTCAAAACAAAAAAAAAAATGTTTATTTGAAGCAAGAAGTCTGTGAGTGAAGCAGCTGGTCTACTAAGGTAACCCAGAGGTAAAAGGGGTACTCGGGGAAGACGAGGCCATAGCAGAAAATCTAAATGAATTCTTTGCTTTGTTCTTTGAGGATGTAAATCCCGGAGAAGTGGGAAGATGGAATGGAGCAAATGTTGTGTCTGTGGACCCGTGAGCCGAGGTGAGATCGGCACTACCTGCAGGTTCTCACCATTGGCAGGTGGACCCAGGCAAAGCAGCGGCCACTCAGGACCTTTATCTATACCAGCCCACACTCCCCTCTGGTTAAGCCTTTGGGTGTTGGGGCTGGCAGGACCTAGGTGAGGTCTTTGCTGATGGCAGATGAGAAGGTCCATAGTTAGCCAGAGTTGTAGACGTAGAGAGGTGGCAGTCAGACGTATCCAGGAACCAATCGGTAGTCAGAGGCAGATGGCGGTCAGATAAATCAGCTCCAGGCTGAGGTCAAAACCGGGTATCCGTCTGAAGGAGGAAGAGAGGGATGAATAGGTAGGGCAGGCAGGATGAAGACTGAAGACAAGCTGGATGCTGGGAAGCCACACGTGCTACTGAAGAGTAGGTGGACCTGCTGCTGAGGCGAGCTGCTTCCAGGAACCTGCCTTTATATAGGGCAGTGCTGATGATGTCATATCTAGGGGCCATGGCGACTTTCGCAATGTGGTTCCTTTAAATCTCGAGCAGTGGTGCTTGTGTGCCTACGGGAAGGCGCGGCATGGCACATGTTGTCAGTGGCTTTCGGCTGGTAGCGTCTTGGGGACAGCAGTGTCCTGCTGCATGTTTGGTACATTCATGGGGTGTGAAGCCAGCCTGACCTGGGGAGGTAAGTGAGGCTGTTTGTGCGTGCAGCCCGCGGACCGCCAAATACATATTGACCAACAAATCACCGAGACCGGCTGGATTACACCCCAGAGTGTAAACCAGAACTAAAAAATGAAATTGCAGACTTATTACTAGTAATCTCTAATTTGTTATTCAAATCAGCTATGGTACTTGAGGATTGGGGGTGGGCACCATAACGCCCCTTTTTAAAAAGGGCTCCAGGGTTAATCTGGGAAATCACAGACCAGTGAGCTTGTCATCTGTGCTGGGCGAAATGATAGAAGCGATTCTGAAGAGCATGATTTGGATTGACAGAGATTAATGTGGCAGAGCCTTACAGGTCTGTTAGATTTTTTTTGAAGGGGTTAATAAACATGGGGTCAAAGGTGAGTCAGTTGATGTAGTCCACCTGGATTTTCAAAAGGCATTTGACAAAGTCTGTGCAGAATAAATTGGATTTGCGGAATGATAGATAGATAGAAAAAACAAAGAGAGACATTAGGAAATTAAAGATTCAAGGGAAGCAATAGGGGGCAATGTCCGATTCCAGGTTGGTAATTGGCTAGAAGACTGGAAACAGAGAGTAGGACTGAATGGCCACTTCTCTCAATGGAGAAAGGTAACTCAAAGACCTGTACTGGAACCAGTTAATATGTTTATAAATGAACCAGTTAATATGTTTATAAATGACATGTACTGGAACCAGTTAATATGTTTATAAATGACATGGAAAAGGAAGCTACGAGTGAGGTGATCACATTTTCAGATGACACTAAATTATTCAAAATCGTTAAATCACAAGTTGATTGTGAGGAATTGCTAGAGGACCTTGGGTAACTAGGGGATTGGGTGTCTAAATGGCAGCTGAAATTTAGAGAAGAATAATCCAACCTATTGGTAGATGAGGCTGGGTTCCATATACCCAGGAAAAGGATCTTGGAATCATTGTGGACAAGACTTTGAAATCCTTGGCTCAATGGGCAGTGGTGGTCAAAAAAAAAAAAGAATATTATTAGATATGATTAGAAAAGGAATGGAAAATTAAACTGAAGATACAAAATGCCTCTGTCTTGATCCATAGTGCGACTGCATCTTAAGTAATGTGTTCAGTTCTGGTCACCCCCATCTCAATAAAAATGTAACAGAAGTGGGACCAAAATGATAAAGGTTGATGGAATGGCTCCCCTATGAGGAAAGGCTAAAGAGATCAGGGGCTGTTCAGCTTGAAGAAGAGACGGCTGAGGGGGGATATGATAGAGGTCTATAAAATTATGAGTGGGGTGAAACTGATAAATAGGGAACAATTATTTACTCTTTCCAATAGTTCTAGGCCTGGGGGATACTCCATGTAGCTAATAGGTAGGTAGCACATTTAAAACAAATCAGAGACATTTTTTCACTCGGCACACAATTTTTTGCCAGAGGAATTTCTTACCAGAGGAAGTGATGAAAACAGCTTAGCTGAGTTTAAAAAGGGTTTAGACAAGTTCATGGACCACTGTTAGCCATATAGACCATGCTAACCTCATATGACCAGGTACTTGTGACCTGAATTGGTCACTACTGGGGCCAGGGTGCTAGTCTTGATGGATAGTTGGTCTATCCCAGTATGGCAAGTCTTATTAGTCCCAAAGGATTAAGAAATTGCTTATAATTTCTTTATTTAAATTTTCCCCAAATTACATGAAAAAAAACCCCTCTGTATTCAATGCGAGCTGCAATATCTCAGGAGTCGAATAGGAAATGACAGCAGCAAAATTGCTCTAAATTACTCAGTTGGCAATGAAACAAAATTGTTAAGATCCATTCTGATTTTGACTTGATTTTTGAGAGGAAACAAGCTCTTCCTGCTTAGTTACGTCCATCATTGCAAATTTAAGCAAAGTGGTGTATTATGCTCACTGTCTTCAGAAACCCCCTGCAAACACCCAAGATTGTTGAAGAAAGGGAAGTAGCAAAAACAACCCATGTGATTACCTAAAAAAATAAAACACTTGTGCCGTTATGTAGGAGCTGTAAGCATGAGCTGTGGGAGTCATAGGTTAGGAGAAGCTTCTTAAGCGACACAGAAGAGAGAGATTGTTGGGAGATGGAGCAGGGAGAGTCAACAGAGTAGGCCCATCAGGAAGAGAAGTCTGTTCTCATAGAGATTTCAAGCTCAAAGTGGCAGGATAGGACTCGTTGCAACCTTCGATGGGGGATAAAGAATAAGGTGGGGAGGAAGGCCCAGAATACTGAAACAAGAGTTTCAGAGCTGGGAAGCAGTAAGGGAGCAATGAGAAGGGAAATAATTTAAGACTGAAAGAGGGATCCGACTATTCCTAGTGTTTTCCAGTCAGTACCACACTGATTTGCTATGTGAACGCCAATGCAAAACCGGTTTCCTGGTTGTGATGGTGCCCTGCTATACGACGGTATAGAAAAGTTTTTAAATAAAATAAATAAATAAAAATAAATAAATGCGGCTGTAGCTTAAGCCAACGTGTGGCTCTCCTGGTGAGAGTAGGGAAAGATTGTCTACTTCAATGTGCAGATCTCTTTTCCGTTGGCCAAGGATGGCTTCCTAAACCGAAGGGGGTCCTCTTTCATGCCATTTCCTCCTCCCCTCTCCATGTCCCCATATAATGGAGAAAAACAGACGGCAAAAGCACTACTCGTCTAGAGCCCAGTGTTGGTGCCTTTGCAGGGACACGTACTGTTGTAGCTGTTCATATCATCGGTTTTCCTCCACGCAAACAAGGATGTCATCTAAAGGCTCCCATGTGTCCCCTCGCAGGAGACTGGAGGCTTAGTGGTGCGGTTCTACTACTCTCATCAATCCTGGAACAAAGATTTGAAAATCATGCAAAGCCATATTCGCCTTAGGAAACAGTGTAAAAAGTGCTTTGAGCTACAGCTTGTACCTAGTTTAGCATGCTTTCCCTATTTCACTATAGCCCAGAGCATTTATCTTTTGGGGATGCTATGGGTGTGATCTTTAGATCTCTTCATTATTGCATTCATATTATAATTGTTGCAGCTGCGTTCACCTTTTTTTGTTCTATTGTTTCTCATTATTTGCATTTTCTAGCATGTTGTTTTTGTAATTTTGTAACCTCTTGTACATTGCCTAGAGCCTTGTTTGGACTGGTGGCTAACAAATGCAAAGTATAAATATACAAAGAGAAATACGTGAAGGAAAAAGGATTAAGCGTTCTCTCTCTCGTTTCTCCTCTCCTGTCCTTCGGCTTAGAGGCAGGAGAGCAGCTGCTTCCTATAGCAGTTGAGCCTCCAGGATAACAAGCAGCTGTGCCATAGACATATCTGCAGAAAATGAGCGAAGCCTCTATTCTGAACGAATAAGCGCACACAAAAACGAACAGCTCGGTGCTGGTAGCAAGCAGTGTGATCCAGGCACCTGGACCCTACTTTATTGCTGGAAACACTGCTAAACGCTTTGGAAGCCATAAAGATTCTGATACATGAATTCATTTGGTAACAGAAAAAGTCTCACTTTATTTTTAAGACTAGCGAATGTTGTTGAAGATTTGAAGGAGGAAGGAATACTTTTGCTAGTATCGTACTGAGTGGCACCAGTGAAAGGCGGAACAGTTTTGAGCAGACTCTTCTGAGGCAGGATAGCTTCTCAACAGATCTGTTAGGCTCATTACATTACATTTTCAATTTATATATGCTGCTTTTCTCCAAAAAGGACCCAGCATGGATCATAACATAGCAAAATAACATAACAACAAATAATACATAAAAAAAAATGTAAAAAAACAATTACGTGTGACCTGGAGACAGGATGCTGGGCTTGAGGGACTTTGGTCTGACCCAGCATGACAATGTGTAATAGAAATACAATAGGATGTTCATCAAAAAATACAAACAAGGTAGTTACTATCTCTTCCTCCCTCTCTCATGGTAAGAAATAATTTAGCAAGGGGCTCCCGGGAGTCCACAAGAACCTTTTCCTTACATCATGACCCATCCATGTACGCATGTCATATTTTCTTATTTAGCATCCCCAATTGTCTTTCACAGAGGCAGATTGAATTTGGCCAAAAAATGTTGCATTCCCTCAAAAAAAAAAAGTTTGAGCCTCACACAGGATTGCACTATATAGGATTTTGATGGAAGGGCAAGTAGTGGGGCACTCACTCATAAATTGATGATCAGACGTCTGAGAGTTAGAATAGAATTTGCGGAAAAAAAATGTTTTTAGGACTTTTTTGAATGTTTTCAGGTTGTGCTGGGTTCTCAGGGCTTTAGGTAGGGAGTTCCAAATTTTGGGGGAAGCGATGGAAAATGCTCTTTCTCGTGTAGTTGATAGATGAGCGTTTCTGATGGTGGGGATGTTTAAGTATCCTGCGTTATTAAAGTGAAGGTTTCTTTGTGGATTTTGGGGGGTTATGTTTAAGTCCTTGATGATCATTGTTTAGGGTTTTGTGGATGATGGTCATTGATTTGTAGGTAATACATGCATCTTTTTTTTGGAGTCTTCACAGGATGAGATTACTTCCGGGGTGACCCTGCTGGCCTCCTCTTGCTCTGAGATGGATAAAAAACTTGGCTTTGCAGCAACATTTCAAATTTAAGAATGTTTCCTTTTCTGGTCAAAGGGGGGATGATATTCCCTGATGTGTCAGGGTCTACACAACTTAGGAGAAAGGCCAGGAGCTTGTGTTGGGTGCTGCCTTTTTATGAACTTCCCATGGAAGTGCACAGTCAATTTTCAAAGGAACACACAAACCTTTTTTTTTCGCCCTTCTCAGTAGGAAAATTGTTTGCATGACAAGGTTTCATGATTATCTATAGTTTTTTGTAATTGATGTGTATTTGGTTGGGTTGAGTGTGCGCAGTAATATCCTACGCAGCTAATGTAGTTTAATTATAACCGTATTTCTGCTATTAATGATTCCCCCCCTATTTTCTTGCTCTTCTCCTGATTATGTGGACGTGACACAATCTGACAATATGAATTCCTTTCTTTCTTCTCCTTTGCTATGTTACTATGCAAAGACTGAGTTTACCTATGGATTATTTGTAAATCTTGATAATGTTGTTAAATTAAAAATTAAAACATTTGTTTTGGCCATAAACATTTCGTTGTATTTATCCACAAACATAGATTCCTCTAGGTGTCCTAGAATGCAGAAGGCAGCTGAAAATAATATTTTTTTGCAGGTGATTATGCCTAAAAAATGTACAATAGTTTTCCCCCCAATGGTTGAATTTTGGGGCTTTCTCAGAAACAGTGAAGTAAAGTGCCTAACATTATCTTTCAAACATTTCTCTGAGCAAGTAATACCTGCCTTAAATGCTCTCTGAGGAGAGAGCATTGTTCTATGCATGATGTGTATCTGTAATTCTCATAATGATACATTTATGAACATATTACAAATGAGCAAATCATCTTTGTTTAATGCAATACTTAAATCATTTTACCAGAACAGGCAAATTAAATGTGCCTTCAGGTTACTAATATATTTATATAGCTGTAAAATTAAGACACTTGTTTGTTCAAAACAAAGTTATTAATGCATGAAAAAACAGATAATGTGCACTTGCCTATTTCTTGTGCAAAACTATTTGAAATATGTCTAATTTGAAAGACAAAATTGTTTCCTTCACAATCCTAAAGAATTGAGACAGCAGGTGAGTGACTGCTTGTAGTCGAGTCTACCATAAACTCCTGTACTGTGGAAATTCCAGCATTTGGAATCTCTAAATTAAAGAATAAAGAGTTGCAGGCAACATTTCCGGATTCCCAACTAATATAAGAGAGGTATCCCAACAAAGATTCGGTCTTTCTCATTTTTAATATTTTGTATGTTGTTATTCTGTTGATATTTTATGTTTGTAGCTTTGTAAAGTGCCTTGACCTTAGTCTAAGCAGTAGATACATTTTTTTAAAATTAAATAAATGAGACATCTGTGTCCTTCAAAAGTTCCATCCTTTCTTACCAGGTTCTGATTACCCTGCTCTTTATCAGTCTCTAAGATAAATCCTCTTTTATGGCAAGCAAAAGGAATTTCAAATCTAGTGGCCTCACTGCTTGTTTTTTCTCTAGCTCTAAATATGCTAAAAATGCTTGAATCTAATAACCAGTCTTTGAGGGGTGAAGATGCTATATTATTATATCCGAAGCTGGATGCACCCATGCTTCCTGCATGCTTGGGTACTATTAGCTTGCAATAAGGGAAACAGAGGGGGTCATTTTCTATCCTTATTGCACGCGAAAAAAGTCCCTTTTCGCATGCGATAGCTAGATAGGGGCGGAGTCGGCACCGGAAGAGGAGGAGTTGGAGCGTTGTCAGGGCGGACGCGGCGGAAACT